>NC_134399.1:88188372-88488372 GCF_050003625.1 Haematobia irritans
ATTCCACATCGACTATGTAATGTATATATATATATATATATATATATATATATATATATATATATATATATATATATATATATATATATATATATATATATATATATATATATATATATATATATATATATATATATATATATATATATATATATATATATATATAGATATATATATATATATATATATATATATATATATATATATATATATATATATATATATATATATATATATATATATATATATATATATATATATATATATATATATATATATATATATATATATATATATATATATATATATATATATTCTTGATCAGGGAGAAATTCTAAGACGATACAAGAATGTCCGTCTGTCTGTCTATCTGTTGTAATCACGCTACAGCCTTCAATAATGGCGCTATCTTCCTGAAATTTCACACCGATTCGTTCTTTGTTTGCAGGCAGGTCAAGTTCGAAGATGGGCTATATCTGGTCTCCATATAAACCGATTTCCCGATTTGGGTCTTGAGCTTATGAAAACCGTAGTTTTTATCCAATTTGCCTAAAATTGAAAATTTAGAGGTACTTCAGGACCATAAAAAGGTGTGTCAGAAATGATCCTCATCGGTCCATGTTTTGGTATAGCCCCACATAGACCGATCTCCCGATTTTGCTTCTTGGGCGTCTAGAAACTGTATTTTCTATCCGATTTGCCTGAAATTGAAAATCTAGAGGTATTTTAGGACCATAAAGAGGTGTGTCGAAAATGGTCCGTATCGGTCCATGTTTTGGTATAGCCCCCATATAGACCGATAACTCGAGTTTGCTTTTTGGGCGTCTAGAAACTGAACTTTCTATTCGATTTGCCTGAAATTGGAAATCTAGAGGTATTTTGGGACCATAAAGAGGTGTGGCGAAAATGGTCCGTATCGCTCCATGGTTTGGTATAGCTTCCATAACTCGATTTTGCTTTTTGGGCGTCTAGAAACTGAACTTTCTATCCGATATGCCTTAAATTTAAAATCTAGAGGTATTTTAGGACCATAAAAATGTGTGTCGAAAATGGTCCGTATCGGTCCATGTTTTGGTATAGTCGCCATATAGACCGATCTCCCGATTTTTATTCTTGGGCTTCTATAAACTGCATCTATTACCCGATTTGCCTGAAATTGGAAATCTAAAGGTATTTTGGGAACCCAAATATGTGTTCCGAAATTGAGGGGTATCGGTCCGTTGTCTGGAATAACCCCCATATAGACCGATCTCTCGATTTTACTTCTTGGGCGTCTAGAAACTGTATTTTCTATCCGATTTGCCTGAAATTGAAAATCTAGAGGTATTTTAGGACCATAAAGAGGTGTGTCGAAAATGGTCCGTATCGGTCCATGTTTTGGTATAGCCCCCATATAGACCGATAACTCGAGTTTGCTTTTTGGGCGTTTAGAAACTGAACTTTCTATTCGATTTGCCTGAAATTGGAAATCTAGAGGTATTTTGGGACCATAAAGAGGTGTGTCGAAAATGGTCCGTATCGCTCCATGGTTTGGTATAGCTTCCATAACTCGATTTTGCTTTTTGGGCGTCTAGAAACTGAACTTTCTATCCGATATGCCTTAAATTTAAAATCTAGAGGTATTTTAGGACCATAAAAAGGTGTGTCGAAAATGGTCCGTATCGGTTCATGTTTTGGTATAGTCGCCATATAGACCGATCTCCCGATTTTTATTCTTGGGCTTCTATAAACTGCATCTATTACCCGATTTGCCTGAAATTGGAAATCTAAAGGTATTTTGGGAACCCAAATATGTGTTCCGAAATTGAGGGGTATCGGTCCGTTGTTTGGAATAACCCCCATATAGACCGATCTCTCGATTTTACTTCTTGGGCGTCTAGAAGCTATATTTTCTAGCCGATTTGCTTGAGATTGAAAATCTAGAGGTATTTTAAAATCACAAATAGGTGTGTCGCAAATGGTGCTTATTGCCCCCATATAAACCGAACTCCCGAGATTTTTTCTTGGACTTCTAGAATCCGTAGTTTTATCAAATTTGCCGGAAATTAGAAATCTAGACGTATCTTTGGACCATAATGAGGTGAGTCGAAAATGGTCTGTATTGGTCCATGTTTTGGTATAGTCCCTATATAGACTGATCTCCCGATTTTACTTCTTGGGCTTCTAGAATTCGTAGTTTTGACCCAATTCGTCTGAAAGTGGAATTCTAGAGGTATTTGAGGAACGTTAAGAGGTGGTGAGTATTGGTCCATGCACTCAAAAAAAAGTGAACTCTCTATTTCACTAAAGCCAATTTAACTTTATTTTAGTTCATGGAATTATTATGTTTGGAGAAAGTTGCCTTTGCTTTAATAATTTTTTGTTTACGTTAGTTAAATTAACTAAAACCGAAGAAAAAATATACTCAAATGAAGCATAAAGATCAACTAAATTCGTGCATTCCACAAAATAGTTCCGAATTTCTTTAAATTTGTAAATTTTACCAAAAAGGCGTCCACCATGAACTTCGTATGTCACTAAAGACATTCTTGCAATTTTGAACTCCAAATTTTTCCTTCAAACTACAAAATTTTCTTTAACAAGTGAAAAAACTTAGTTATGTCTAATAAATTTTCTTGAATTTGTCGAAAAATATTTACTTATTTTTATGACATCGGCGTGATGCCAACATTTGTAATACTGTTTAGCTAAAATTTTCTACAAATATTCAAAATTTTCTAAAATTAACCGAAAGTTTTCTTCCTGGTGGGTTCACTGTTCTTTCAGTGTGTTTTGGTATAGCCCCATATAGACCTAACTCCCGAAATTATTTCTAGGACTTCTGGAATCCGGCTGACCATAAATAGGTCAGCCGAATATGGTGTGTGTCGACCCATGTTTTAGTACAGCCTCCACATAGACCGATTTAACTCTTGGGCTTCTAGAAACCATAATTTTTATCCGATTTGCCCAAAAATGTAAATATACTGGAATTTTAGACTCTCAAAAATCTGTATGGTTCATTCGGCATTTGGCAAGGCATCGATATAGACCGATTTTACTTCTTGAGGGTACACCCAAAGAAGAAATATTTTCCTCCGGAATGAAATTTTAGATAAACGAAATTCCCCTTTTGTATAAAGTATTTTCGCTTAGAGCAAACTAATCTGAATTTGTGATAATTGATTCAACGATTGTCTCTAAAATTTGTGTCATCAAAAGAAAACTTTGCTTGTCTAAAATTTCGTTGCTCACACCCAGAAAAAAGTGTCTTCGAAACTAAAGGAAAAAATGTTCATCAATTTAGTTTAGCCATTTTATTTCCACTCAGTTAATATTTTGTGTGAAATAATAAAATTTACTTGTTTCAGTAAAAAAATCCTAAACTGAAAGCAGTTAGGAATAGTTCATAAACTAGAATAGGGCATGGAATTTTACTAATACTGTTTTCTTCGCTGGGTATAAGAATTTACTACTGAACAAGAAAATTTTATTCACTGATAACAAAGCATTCGTAAAAATAAACAAAAACCGAACTAAAACCAAGTTTCCTCAAATTTAGTAAGATTTCTTATAAAATGATAATTCTGACTTCCTTTATTATAGAAAGCTTATCATACATACGAATAACACTTGGCATAGAAAAATCTTTTAGTTCATTCGTACTAATAAGTATTCAATCCTTTCAAAACTTAAGGAAACACACTTGTTAGAATATAGGAAAATTTCCTACATTTCTTTTATCTACCATACCTGTCTTTGATGTAATCGATATGTTTGCGCGTGGGTTGTTTTTTTAGTTGGAATCGCGTTGTTTTGGTATACGGAGAGATTGTTAAAAAATAATAATGTTATAATGTTATAAAAAACAAATAAAATATATAAAATATTTGTTATTTTAAATTAGTGAGAAAAATGTTCGTTTTTTGAAAATTGGTTTATAAAAAAGAAACCACCAGCAGAATAACAACCCCTTCATTCGACTTCATTTTGGAATCTTCAATTATCAGGTAATATTCAGTGACGCTACCATTTTGTGAAAAAATTGGGTTTGGATTTTTTTGTTTATATTTGTAGGTATTGAAATTGTAAAAGGTGGACAAAATTGCTTGGCAGCAAATTATTCAAAGTGAAAGGTACTACAAGAAGAAAAAATGTGTTTTAATATTTCAAGGCCAGTCGATGCTGTTGATTCTAAATAAATATATTTAATATATTAATAAAACATGTCTTTTATTGAAGAAAAAATTGCTTATATAAATACATAAAATTGTATTTAAGGTAAGGTAAGCAGATCTAAATTTGAAGTAAAATGTTTACCACAAATATGTAAGATTTGTCCAAATGAATGAAAAAAAGTTCAATAAAATCATTCCATATATGAATTCAATTCAGTTAAATTTTTTCATTCTGTAGTATAGTGGTACATAAAATGTTAACTAATATACGGAATGCATTCTACCTAATTTCTACGAAAATCACATCATTCAAATAAATAAAAATGTCTTTGGCGCTATACGAAGTTCAACTTTCTTCACAATGAGTTCATTTTAACTTAAAGAAGGGGTCACTTTTTTCTGGGTGCAGAAATGAAAACACTTCTTTCAGTATATAGAAGGCGCACTGATCATGAAAATGGCTTGAAACTGAAAGTAAAATTTCCAGATTTTACTCATCGTATTCATTTAAATAATGGCGGAAAAAATCTACAGATTTAAGATTTCAAATCAAGGCGTTATTTCATCATATACACGTTATGTTTATGATTTCTCTAAAACTCAAACAAAATTGCTTATCATAAATCCAGAATCTGATCTGGTCTTCATAGGTAGAATCTTTAAATTTTTTCTTCGGGAAGCGTACTGGTTGGACTGATTTGCTTGGGAGAAGATTTGTCATCAAACCCCATATATATTATCAAGTAACCCGCTACGACGAAGAGTTTTCAAAGTAAACTATTATATTTGATTCATGGTGGTGGGTATTTAAGATTCGGTCCGGCCGAACTTGTTCTTATTCGTAAGTACTTAAGTGCATCTGTAGTACTTTAATTTTGACAAATGTTTAAAAACCTAAGATTGTCAATAAAGTTAACATTTAAAATTAACGTTCAATTTAACGATGTTTTCGAAATAACGAAAGGGGCTAACAATATATCGTTCGATATAACAATATATCGTTCGTAAAATTTAGCCTCAAACCATCAACATGCTTATTGTCACTATATTTTCCTCTCTGCCTGAATACTCTTTTACGATAAGCATATTGTATAGATGGAATATTTGTAAGATATTTTTAAATTTGCCTATGCCAAATTTACTATTTTTTCAAGTAGAAAATCAATATTTTGAATTTCATTTAATTTGTTCAGCATTACTCTTTATAAAGCTAATGCTTATATGCATATACAATTCATTGTAACGTCCTAGTAGAAAAATCTCAGTTTCATATTTCCATATTTGTAAACATGGCAAAAAGTATTCAATGCCTCCCTCGAACCTCAAATCATTAAGAATCCCATTTGATTGCACCTATTGTTTTTAACTTTATTTGATTTGGTGAATTTCGTCTGGCTTTTGAAAACAACTCATATTTCATTGAGAACCATATCCCAACTGCGGCTCGATGAGTTTAGTTCCTAATACAATGTCTTTGTGGTTTATGAAATAAATGGAATACTGATATAGACACCGCAAATCCAACCCCCAACTCTTTCATCATCAAAACAACATTTCAATGCACATGTATTTGTTTAGTTGGCAATAAACCATCAAAACTTTTACAGGCTTTTTCTGCTGCAGGCGGTATAGGTGGCCCCGAAACGGATGGGTATAAATGTCTGCCGAAGTGTTTGGTTTAAAGGAAGATATGTACATGTAGGTCATTTGATGAAAATGTGATAAACCAAACCCAAGTCATATACTCATTCTGGCCTTTTTTTGTTGTTGCCGACAGTTGCACTTCCACTTCCTTTGTTGCATACAGACCATCCAACTGACAGACTGCCCAACCCACTGCCTGACTTTTCTTTTTTTTTGTTTTTGGTATTTTGATTGGTCTCTCCTAGTTCATTTGTACAACCAACAACTAAGTACTGCATGTGGTGGTTGGCAGACTGACACCCAGTGAAATGTGGGTAATAAACTCTGCAAACAGGAATATATATTTCAAAATAATATTTTCTAGTGCTTAAAATGGTGTAGATAACATGTAGTTCAAAAACCGAATCATCAGTAATTCAATATGAAGCTAAGACCCATCTTTTAGCATACCGATCGTCTTAGAATTAAATTCCATTAATTGCGATGCCCGCCTGTCTGTCCGTCTGTTCATGGCTAAAGTACAGCTCGCAGTTTAGGTCCTATCGTTCCCAAATATGGCATAAGGAATTATTTTGGTTCAATGACGATCCATATTGATTTTGGAAAAAATCTGTTCCGATTTAGATATAGCTGACATATATAGCTATCACCGATTTGGTCATAAAGATTCATAAAATTCTTCGGTTCATAAAATTCTTCTTCAAATTTCGTACGTCCGAATAATATCGTAAATCCCGCAAAATATCATTTAAATCGGTTCAGATTTAGATATAGCTCCCATATACAGTGGCGTGCAGAAATGATTAAAAACGCAGCAATAAAGAAACTCTATATAATTTTATTGTTCCTTCTTCAATTCTAAACAAAAAACTCAAAACAAAAAGTAAAGAATTCAGAGAGATAAATAAACATAACAAAAAAACCAGTATATACGACCGTAAGTACGGCCAGGCCGAAGCTTATGTATCCTGCACCATGGATTGCGTAGAAACTTCTACTAAAGACGGTCATCCACAATTAAATTACTTGGGTTGCGGTAACACTTGCCGATGGCAATGTATCTTAAAACTTCCTAACACCGTCTTCTAAAGTGCAAGGTAGTCCATACGGGATATATATTAAACTAAAAAAGGCCGATTAAATACGTATATAATTAAGTTTGAAAAAAAATCTATAGAAATAAAATTTTGACAAAATTTTCTATAGAAATAAAATTTTGACAAAATTTTCAAGGAATTAAAATATTGACAACATACTCTATAGAACTAAAATTTTGACAACATTTTCTATAGAAATAAAATTTGACAAAATTTTCTATAGGAATAAAATTTTGACAAAATTTTCAATAGAACAAAATTTTCTATAGAAATAAAATTTTGATAGATTATTTTTGGCTCGAGTGGCAACCATGATTATGAATCGATATGGACCAATTTTTGTATGATTGGGGATCGGCTATATATAACTATAGACTGATATGGACCAATTTTGGCATGTTTGTTAGGGACCATATAATAACACCACGTACCAAATTTCAACCGGATTGGATGAATTTTGCTTCTCCAAAAGACACCGGTTTATAAAGGGGCTATATATAATTTTGGACCGATATGGACCAATTAGTGCATGGTTGTTAGAGACCATATACTTACACCACGTACCAAATTTCAACGGGATCGGATGAATTTTGATCCTCCAAGAGGTTCCGGAGGTCAAATCTGGGGATAGATTTATATGGGGCCTATATATAATTATGGACCGATATGGACCAATTCGTGGATGGTTGTTAGAGACCATATACTTACACCACGTACCAAATTTTAACTGAATCAGATGAATTTTGGTTTGCCAAGAGGCTCCGGAGGTCAAATCTGGTGATCGGTTTGTATGGGGGCTATATATAATTATGGACCGATGTGTACCAATTTTGGCATGGTTATTAGAGACCATATACTAACACCATGTCCCAATTTTCAGCCGGATCGAATGAAATTTGCTTCTCTCAGAGGCTCCGCAAGCCAAATCGGGGGATCGGTTTATATGGGGCTATATATAATTATGGACCGATGTGGACCAATTTTTGCATGGTTGTTAGAGACCATATACTAACACCATGTACCAAATTTCAGCCGGATCGGATGAAATTTGCTTCTCTTAGAGGCTCCGCAAGCGAAATCGCGGGATCGGTTTATATGGGGGCTATATATAATTATGGACCGATGTAGACCAATTTTTGCATGGTTGTTAGAGACCATATACCAGCACCTTGTACCAAATTTCATCCGGATCGGATGAAATTTGCTGCTCTTAGAAGGTCTGCAAGCCAAATCGGGGGATTGGTTTATATGGGGCCTATATATAATTATGGACCGATGTAGACCAATTTTTGCATGGTTGTTAGAGACCATATACCAATACCTTGTACCAAATTTCATCCGGACCGGATGAAATTTGCTGCTCTTAGAAGGTCTGCAAGCCAAATCGGGGGATTGGTTTATATGGGACCTATATATAATTATGGACCGATGTAGACCAATTTTTGCATGGTTGTTAGAGACCATATACCAATACCTTGTACCAAATTTCATCCGGATCGGAGGAAATTTGCTGCTCTTAGAGGGTCTGCAAACCAAATTTGGGGGTCCGTTTATATGGGGGCTATACATAAAAGTGGACCGATATGGCCCATTTTCAATACCATCCGACCTACATCAATAACAACTACTTGTGCCAAGTTTCAAGTCGATAGCTTGTTTCGTTCGGAAGTTAGCGTGATTTCAACAGTCGGACGGACGGACGTACATGCTCAGATCGACTCAGAATTTCACCACGACCCAGAATATATATAGTTTATGGGGTCTTAGAGCAATATTTCGATGTGTTACAAACGGAATGACAAACTTATTATACCCCCGTCACCATTCTATTGTGGTGGGTATAATTAAAATAAAAAAGTTATCGCGCGATGTGGAGGACAATCTAGTTTCTCTAACTAATAATGTTTCTTCATCGCGGAAAATAGCCAAGGAACTAAATATAAGTCAGTCTGTGGTCATTCGCGTCCAAAAAAGACGAAATACTACTCCTAAAGAGCAAACCAGAGGCTGTCGAAAACTGTTGACCGAAGCGGAAGCTCGCCTTATGATGTCAGAAATGAGGCAGAACAAATCCGTAACGCCGAAAAATAAGCAAGTTAGTGAATGGACAGCAAGACGAGCGCTCTACAACATTGGTTATGTTTCAGCTGCAAAAAAAAACCTGCATTGTCCGAAAAGAATCAAAAGGCGCGAATGAAGTTTGCAAAAGATCATAAAAATTTGACGACAGATAATTGGAAACGTGTTATCTGGTCAGATGAATCAAAATTTTCCGTTCCCAATCGAACGGTAAACAATATTGCTGACGTCGTCCTGGTGATACTATTCAACGCCACCATGTTAAACAAACTGTGAAGCGTGGTGGTGGAAGCATCATGGTTTGGGGCTGCTTCACTTCATGGCACATTGGATCATTGCAGAAAATTGATGGTATAATGAAGAAGGAAGACTACTTCGCCATTTTGCAGACTCATCTTCCCGAATTTGTTGACAAGAGTGCCTATCCTGAAGATGAAGTCGTATTTCAACAGGATGGCGATCCGAAGCATAGTGCAAAAATAGTAAAAAAATGGCTTATTGACCAAAAATTTCAAGTGATGAATTGGCCAGCGCAAAGCACCAACCTCAACTCGATTGAATGTTTATAGTCAATCGTGGGAAGACAGCTGGGATTGTACAAATCAGCTTCACGAAACTTAGAAGACCTTCGGGAACGAGTACAGTTTGATTGGTAGAATATACCAGATGAAATTATACAAAAATTGGTTGAAAGTATGCCAAAACGTATAAATATGGTATTAAAAACCAAGTATATACGGCCGTAAGTTCGGCCAGGCCGAATCTTATGTACCCTCCACCATGGATTGCGTAGAAACTTCTACGAAAGACTGTCATCCACAAATTTCAACTCACATGGTTGTTAAATATCATTTACTACCACCACGTACCAAATTTCAACCAGATCGGATGAATTTTGCTTCTCCAAAAGGCACCGGAGGTCAACTCTGGGGATCTGTTTATATGGGAGCTATATATTATTATGGACTGATAGGAACCAATTGCTGGGAAGAATTATGCTCTCAATCTGGGTCAAATCTGGGGATCGGTTTATATGGGGCCTATATATAATTACGGACCGATATCGACCAATTTTTTCATGGGTGTTTGAGGTCATATATTAACATCACGTACCAAATTTCAACTGAATCAGATAAATTTTGGCCTTCCAAGAGGCTCCGGAGGTCAAATCTGGTGATCGGTTTATATGGGGCCTATATATAATTATGGACCGATATGGATCTATTTTTGCATGGTTGTTAGAGACCATATACTAACACCATGTACCAAATTTCAGGCGGATCGGATGAAATTTGCTTCTCTTAGAGGCTCCGCAAGCCAAATTTGGGGGTCCGTTTACATAGGGGCTATATATAATTATGGACTGATGTGAACAAATTTTTGCATTATTGTTACATACCATATACTAACACCATGTACCAAATTTCAGCCGGATCGGATGAAATTTGCTTCCCTTAGAGGCTTCGCCAGCCAAATCGGGGGATCGGTTTATATGGGGGCTATATATAATTATGGACCGATATGGACCAATTTTTGCATGGTTGTTAGAGACCATATACTAACACCATGTACCAAATTTCAGCCGGGTCGGATGAAAATTGTTTCTCTTAGAGGCTCTGCAAGCCAAATCGGGGGATCGGTTTATATGGGGGCTATATATAATTATGGACCGATGTGGACCAACTTTTGCATGGTTGTTAGAGATCACCTTGTACCAAATTTCAGCCGGATCGGATGAAATTTGTTTCTCTTAGAGGCCTCGCAAGCCAAATTTGGGGGCTATACGTAAAAGTATATGGGGGCTATACGTAAAAGTAGACCGATATGGCCTATTTGCAATACCATCCGACCTACATCAATAACAACTACTTGTGCCAAGTTTCAAGTCGATAGCTTGTTTCGTTCGGAAGTTAGCGTGATTTCAACAGACGGACGGACGGACGGACATGCTCAGATCGACTCAGAATTTCACCACGACCCAGAATATATATACTTTATGGGGTCTTAGAGCAATATTTCGATGTGTTACAAACGGAATGACAGAGTTAATATACCCCCCATCCTATGGTGGAGGGTATAATAAAGGGTTATGGACCAAGTACTAGAAAATGTTCCAACTGACACCGGTATAGAAAAGTGCAAAATTGAGTACATGCGAGTGTTTTTTGTTATGTTTATTTATCTCTCTGAATTCTTTATTTTTGTTTTGAGTTTTTTGTTGTTTTATTTAGAATTGAAGAAGGAATAAAGGAAAAATAAAATTATTTTGAGTTTATTTCTTACTACTTATTTTATTCGTTTAGAAATGAAAAAAAAATAATAATTTTGTACTCATTTCAGCACGCCACTGTATATCATTTGCCCGATTTACACTCTTGTAACAACAGAGGCCGAAGCTGAATCTTATGTTGCGTACAAGGTTCTACTAAGACTGTCGTCCACAATCGAATATACCTTAAAACTTGTTAACAAGGTCTTCTAAATTGTGAGTCAATCCACAATAAAATTACTTGGGTTGTGATAACACTTACTCATGGCAATGTATCTCAAACATTCATAACATTTTTTTCTAAATTAGCCTATATGAAAGCTCTCTATATAAGTCTCCTTAATGCTTAAAGCGATTTATTATATAGGAGTCTATAAATAATGCATAAACAGAGCTAGACATCTCAACTATTTTCTCTTAATGTAACCGGATCGAATGAAATTTGTTCCTTCAAAAGGCTCCGGAAGTCAAATCTGGGGATCAGTTTATATGGCGACTATTTATACTTATGGACCGAAATGGACCAATCTTTACATGGTTGTTAAAAGGCATGTTCTAATGTTGATGTCGTTTGGGAAAAAGTGTTGCATGCAAATGGAACTACAATTTATGTCGTTACCACAATGTTGCCGAAACCCCCTGCGAAGACCACACCGTTTGCGTTTCAAAACGAAGAAAAATGGGCAACACTGACACAAAATCCAAACAAAAACAAGTGGTTTGTAGACAAAAGAAATTTCGCGAAAACATTTCGATTGATAATAACAATTATTATCAAACAACCACATTTGCTTTTTGAATTTTGTTTTTATTTTAAAAATATTTAATATCGTATTTATTGTCGCCGAACTAGACAATTTAAATGCTTCTTCTTCTTGGTAAATTAATCAACTGTGAAGAAGAAATTGAAAAGGTCGAAGGGTAAAAGCGTCTTCAACAGCTGTTTGAAAGTGTAACCATCTGCACCGTAGGCTAGCTACAGTTCAAAATGGGTTACACTTTTGATCTTGCGATTGGCCACACCCCTTCAATCGAACGTGCTTATTTTTAGTAGAATACACTGCATTCTCCAATCGAACAAAAATGTTCGATTTATGGGGTTAAAGTGTAAAAATTTCCAACACATTTTTTACCAATCGAAACCACTATAACATCGCATAACACATTTCAAACGAATTAGACGGCATATTCTAACATCGTGTACCTTCATGTTCGTAAAGATGATACCTTAACGTGAGACCAACTAAAAGAAAATCGACCGCGAAATGATGAATTTATAAACACTTGAGTGAATAAATCCGATGTCAAATCATATAAATATGAGCCACCTACCCACACAAAAATGCCACTCGGCCACATAAAAATGCATTTGATTGATTTGGAGAAGGGTTCACTTGATTTAAAAAACTGTTCATTTGATTTTAAAAAGGTTTCATTTGAAGTGAAAAAAACATAAAAAATTATGAAATAATACAGAAAAATGTTTGAATGCACGGATGAAAAAGACTGTTTTTCATATGTTTGGCTATAAACATTATATGTTTGGAACACAAACTTTTAAGCACAATATTTTTGAGTGCAAGCATATAATGTTCATAAACTAGCATAACATGTTTGGGACATATATGTTAATATGTTAGAACATATTATGTTTGGGACATAAAATGTTTGTAAATATAATATGCTTGGATGCAAACATATATTAATTTAGAAATAGCCTATAAACATATATGTGTTTAGTAGCTTGGAGCGCTATTTAACAGGGAGCGATATTGAATTAAATTGGTGGTTGTTGCTTGTTATTACAAAATTAACATTTTATTTTTCCTTGGGTAATTGATCAGCTACTTTTTTGATCCTTACAAACTGTGTGGTCCGCTGTTTGAATCCCCGCCCGGCAAAAGGTAAAATTAAAATAAAAAAAATCATAAAATTGAATAATTTCTTCTACAATGTTTGTATTACAGAAAAAGGTGCTAAGAACTAAAAAATCTCGTGGAAGTGAGAAAGATGTGAGGGAATATACAATGAGGCAGAAACACAATTTTGAGCATTCAGGTCGAAAACCTATGTTGTTAGCACCTATATTACCTGTTTATTTTCATAATTCATTATGATTGTAACTATATAAATAAATAAATAAAATTTTGAGCACAATATTGTTTGGCAGAATTTTTTTTAAGCATATAATATTTTTGGGTGCAAAATGCTTCCAAACATATTATATGTTCACATAATAACATATTGTTTTTTGGAAGACAACATTATTGAATTTGGATGCAAAAATACAAAATGTTTGGAACTTAGACTACCCAAACATATATTGTTTAGAGCAATATGCTTTCAAACATATTATATATTGGAAGAGATCAAACATATAAATGTTTGGGCAATACCCAAAAATGTATATGCTTGAAGCAAAATATGTTTGGGAGTATATGTTACAGAAGCGATTTTTTGTGAGGGTGTGATTATAAAAGAACACACTGAAAAAACAGTGAACCCATTTCCATTGCAAAATGAACTAAACTGTAGTAATATTGACCATGATTTAGCCCTTAAGATTTTTTTCAACTTGTCTAGTTTATAATTCTCTTAAATTTTAGTTAATCTATAACATTGTATTTTAGTTCATTTTTACAACACCATAAGATTTATATACCCCTACCAAGTTAAAAAGTCAGTATTATTTTGGCTTACCTGCTTATTTTTTGGGAAACCCGATAATAAAAAGTGGTTAACAGTCTCTTTAAAATGTCGACGATTAAACTATTTTTAAATCAATCATTCCACAGTACAGAGAAATTAAATAATTAAAGGAACAACAACCCGTTTTACTATTATGAAAATTTTCATACATTAAAATTCAACTTTCTTTAAGCAAAAGTACTTTATTATAAAAACTTATGATGAAAGTTCTTAATACAATGTTTATGTGAATAAAAATTATGACCATGTGGAACAAGAAAGTAGTTTATTTTAACTCGCTATTTGGATATTTTGACTTTTCCTTAGTTTTTTATTCATCGTTAGTATATTCACATATCTTGCTGAAAAAAATGGAAGAAATAATGAAAATTGTTAAAAGTTATCATGTAATAAAATATAATTTTTTATCTCTTTAAATTAGCTTGTAACTTACCATATTTGGGGGCATTTTATTACCTCATAAAGTTTGTACCTGAAACAATTAGAGAAATAATGAATTAAGTAATATATTAACTCATAAAACTGTGTTGTTATCGATGTGAAGGACATAATACAATAAATATTCTTGTCAAAAGAAAGCCAAAGTTTTAATATAAAACTTACCAATTCTCTATTAAATTGTACGCTGAGGTTAAAAAGTTATCGAAATTCATTTGGGGATACTCTGAAATTAAATATTTATTTTATATAACATTAAATTGGTTTCCAAAAAATCTAAATAAAGGAATAATATGCATAAAAAACTAAATATTCTGGTTAAATGTTAAAGAAAGCTTACCAATTCATAAAAATGTTTCCAAATTGGTATTCTGAAATTAAATATTTGTGTTTTACAATAAAAATATTGAATTGGTTTCCAAAAATATTTGATTAATGTAATACTAAAATAAGGTATTAAAAACATGTAATTTTGATAATAAAATGGTCATAAAAATGTAATTATTCTAGTGAAAAGAAAGCCAAATTTTAAAAGAAAACTTACCACTTCTCTATTAAATTATACGCTGAGGAGGAATATAAAAATATGCCCGAATCCATCTTGGGGTTGCTCTGAAATTAAATATTTTTTTACAACAAAGAAAAACATTAAACTAGTTTCAAAAAAAAAAAATAATAATAATAATAATTAGCAAATAATGATATAAATAAAAAATATCCTTTTTAAAAGAAAACCACATTTTTAAAAGAATACTTACCAATTTATGATCTGGGGTTGCTCTTAACTTAGATATTTTTTTTTACAACAAAGAAAAACACGAAAATTGTTAAAAAAAATAATAATAATAATTAGCAACTAATAATATACATAAAGAATATTATTTTTTAAAAGAAAACCACATTGAAAAAGAACTCTTACCTATTTATCATTAAACTATACGCTGAGGTGTAACAAACAATTTTCCAAATTCATCTGGAGTTACTCTGAAATTGAATATTTATTTTTTAAATTGAATAATAAAAATTAAATTAGATAAAACAAATTCAATATACTTTCCATTTCAGCATATTTCCCTAAATATTGAACTTTCTTAATAACTTTTTTCTAAACTACCGATCATCACTTCGCCATCGTACATCTCATCGCTAAAATATTTATAACTTTCATTTCAAAGTCTTAATAAACAAACACCAATATATGTCTAAAAAAACCAAAATATTCCATACCTTTATATTCCCTTGTTACATACTTGCTTAAAAGATGCAACAGCCCACGCCAACGCCAACTATACAACTGAAGCATGCAAACAAAACCAAGCAAAACCAAAACATTCCTACAACAACAAAAACACATGTGCCTTCATTGAAAACAACACCTCATCCAGACAAATAAACCATTCGCGAATAATAAACACACACACAAACCACTGAAAGAACAAAAACAACCCCACGCTCAGATATACACAACATCCCCATCACTCGCTACCATTTCTCATTATTGTATTGCATGCTCTCACTCTCAAAAAAATTTCAAGTAACATCATCTTTACATTAAACATATTCCACTTTGACGAGAAAGATCTCTGTACTATGCATTAGTTCATCGCATCTGTCCACAATTTACTCTAAAAACAATACTCTTAAATGCATATCAGTATAAGAACGATGAAACGTTTAACTTAAAATTAGCAAAAACTTCATGAAATGATATCTACCCATTTTTGATGAAAATGTCTATAAATTTAATTACATGTGAACTAAAAATATTTCATTGAGAAATGTTGTACCAACTATTATTAACTATAGGAATTGCCAGTAAGAAATTGCTATCCGCTTTCAAGTTCAATTTTCGTAAAAAAATATTTTCTCATACAAAAACACTTTATAGTAAATTACACTTATTATTTAGAAAGTATTTTACATTTCATAAGTAGTTTTATAGTATGACGAAAGAATTTTTAACTACCAGTTAAGAAAATTTTTAAGGAAATTTCCATCGTATTTTGTAGGCTATGAACTAAACGATTGCTACTTAAAATTTGTAAAATTTCCTTTCGAGTAATTAATTTTCGTTAAAGATACGAAAAATGAACTAAAATTCTGGAAAATTATTGTAATAAATTATTGTAAAAATCTTCTTAAATTTACGAGACACTTTTTTTTCAGTGCATATGCCCGGATCCGGATTATATATTCTCCAAACCGAATTTAAGTCTACACTTATTATTTATTGCATTCCAGGTATGTACGAATGAATGTTCCTGCACTTGATGTGCCCATTACATTCTTTATTATGATGGAACGTAGTATATGGTATATCAGTTTTAAGTTGGCTTACGTACTAGCTTACTTTTGACATGAAATTTATTAGTTGGAAGGTTGGCATGTATATTGTACCATGGTAGTTTTTTTACTGCAGCCAAAATGCGAAACGATTGTTTGTAGATAAATGCAAGAAAAAAATAAAACATAAGATAATGTGTACATTTGGGGAAAAGGAAAAAAATACGAGAAAAGATAATATCTGACTTCCATTCCAACCACATAATATAATGAAATCAAATCGGTATTAAATAAAAGACAATTTGATTTTTTTTATACCCTCCACCAGAGGGTGGGGGTATATTAACTTTCTCTTTCCGTGGGTACCACATCGAAATATTGGTCTCAGACCCCACAAAGTATATATATACTGGGTCGTGGTGAATTTCTGAGCCATGTCCGTCCGTCCGTCCATCTGTCCGTCTGTGGATATCACGCTAACTTCTGAACGAAATAAGCTATTGGCTTTTAACTTGGCACAAGTATTTTTTATTAATGTAAGTCAGATGGTACTGCAAATGGACCATATCGGGCCACTGTTAGGTACAGCCCCCATATAACAGGTTGGCTGATAAGTCCCCAGTCTGACACATAGATGGCGTCGCTAGTATTAAATGCATATTATTTTTATATAGTACCAACCTTCAAATGATTCGTGTCAAAATTTGACGTATGTAAGTCAATTAGTTTGTGAGATACAGCGTCTTTTGGGAAGCAACTTTTGTTATTGTGAAAAAATGGAAAAAAAAGGAATTTCGTGTTTTGATAATATACTGTTTTCTGAAGGGAAAAAATACGGTGGAAGCAAAAACTTGGCTTGATAATGAGTTTCCGGATTCTGCCCCAGGGAAATCAACAATAATTGATTGGTATGCAAAATTTAATCGTGGTGAAATGAGCATTAACGGCCATATACTAGCCAGTGTTGGACGTTATTCAATAAATTTTTATTCAAATAACAAAAAATTTTTTATTCGTTATTTTTCATTTGGAATTTTTTGAAATCAAATTTCAACTGTTATCTGTTTATTTGTGTCACAAATAATTATTCGTCATTCGTTAGTTGTTATTTGTCATACAAATAATAATTTTTTTGAATCGAAAAAAATAAATTGAATTTATTGAATTCTTCTGATAAAATAATCTTTTTTTGAGGAGCGATAATTGTCTTTATAACTAGGAATGGAACCGGAAGGTATAACATCCAAAAATAGTGATTCAAGTGAATCTGGTTTTTCCATATACTTACGCAACATAGAAAATTTCAACCGAATCGGATGAAATTTGCTCCTCCAAGAGGCTCCAAAACCAAATCTCGGGATCGGTTTATATGGGGGCTACATATGATTATGGACTGATATGGACCACTTATGGCATGGTTGTTAAATATCATATACTACCACCACGTACCAAATTTCAACCAGATCGGATGAATTTTGCTTCTCCAAAGGCATCGGAGGTCAACTCTGGGGATCGGTTTATATGGGGGCTATATACAATTATGGACTGATATGAACCAATTCCTGCATGGTTGTTGGATACCATATACTAACATCACATACCAAATTTCAACCGAATCGGATGAATTTTGCTCTTCCAAGGGGCTCCGGAGGTCAAATCTGGAGATCGGTTTATATGGGGGCTATATATAATTATGGACCGATTTCGACCAATTTTTGCATGAGTGTTTGGGGCCATATATTAACACCAAGTACCAAATATCAACTGAATCAGATGAATTTTGGTCTTCCAAGAGGCTCCGGAGGTCAAATGGTGATCGGTTTATATGGGGGCTATATATAATTATGCACCGATGTGGACCAATTTTTGCATGGTCATTAGAGACCATACACTAACACCATGTACCAAATTTCAGCCGGATCGGATGAAATTTGGTTCTCTTAGAGGCTCCGCAAGCCAAATCGGGGGATCGGTTTATATGGGGGCTACATATAATTATTGGCCGATGTGGACCAATTTTTGCATGGTGGTTAAGGACCATATACTAACACCATGTACCAAATTTCAGCCGGATCGGATGAAATGTGCTTCTCTTAGAGGGTCTGCAAGCTAAATTTGGGGGTCCGTTTATATAGGGGCTATACGTAAAAGTGGACCGATATGGCCCATTTGCAATACCATCTGACCTACATCAATAACAACTACTTGTGCCAAGTTTCAAGTCCATAGCTTGTTTTCACCACGACCCAGAATATATATACTTTATGGGGTCTTAGAGCAATATTTCCATGTGTTACAAACGGAATGACAAAGTTAATATACCCGATTCCTATGGTGGAGGGTATAAAAATTGGTGTGGTAAGTTACTTATAACATATAATGTGTGAAAAATTTAAGGAGAAATCCAAAAATTGTACGTCGATGAACAAAGGCAAGATCCCTTGTGCAAATAGCATTGCCATCTACCCACTCAAAAAAATGTAAACTCACCACGAAGGAAAATTTTAACTAAACTATATTACAAATTCCGCTATCACGCCGATCTGAAAAATAAGAAAATATTTTTATTAGACATTATTATTTACTTGTTTTTGACTTGTTTAAGAAAATTTCGTAGTTTGAAGTTAAAAATCGGAAGTTACAATTTCAAACAATGCCGAGGTTCAAGATGGGCGCTTTTATGGTAAAATGTACAAATTTTAAGAAATTCAAATCTCTTTTATGGGAAATACGAATTTAGAAAATCTTTATGCCTGATGTGAGTATAATTTTTTTAACTAACCTTTTTAATTAATGTTGCTAACGTACACAAAAAATTATTTAAGTTAAGGAAACTTTCCATATTGGAGAAATTTTTTCTAAAAAATAATAATTGCCATGACCTTTGTTGCCCTGGAGGATTCACTTTTTTGAGTGTTGTAGTTTTCCCTAAAGAAAGATATTAAGTTCGAGTTTACCAGTTAAAATAAAAAATAAATTTGTAAAAATAGAATAAATTATATGCATTTTACACATTTTAATATAACATGAAAAGGAAATGATGCAATGCATCAATTCAGAAAGTTTATTTTCTTGAAATATTAATATTTTTATGAAATATTAAGGAAAACTAAAAATTAACAAATTATTATTTTCGTCCGATACTGCTAAATTAATAAGGACTTAAGGAAAATTGAATGCCTTTTGTACTTTTAAACTGCAGTTGTCGAAATTACATCCTCTCATAGAAGAAAAAAATTAACTAAAAACAAGTATATACAGCAGTAAGTTCGGAATCTTAAACACCCACCACCATGAATCAAATATAATAGTTTCCTTTGAAAACTCTTCGTCGTAGCGGGTTACTTGATAATATATAGAATTTCAGGGGGTTTCATGACAAATATTCTCCCAGGCAAATCAGTTCAACCAGTACGCTTCACGAAGATAAATTTAAAGATTCTACCTGTGAAGACTAGATCAGATTCTGGATTTATAAGAACCACTTCTGTTTGATTTTTATAAAAATCATGAACATATCGTGTAAGTGATGAAATAACGCCTTGATCTGAAATCTTAAATATGTAGATTTTTTCCGCCATTATTTAAATGATTACGAGGAGTAAAATCTGGAAATTTTTCTTTCAGTTTCAAGCAATTTTCATGATCAGTGCGCCTGGTATAGCCTGAACGAAAAATTCGGATTAGTTTGCTCTAAACGAAAATACTTTATAGGAAAGGGGAATTTCGTTTGTCTAAAATTTCATTCGGGAGGAAAATATTTATTTAAAATATATGATCTTAAAATACCTCTAGATTTTCAATTTCAGGCCAATCGGATAGAAAATATATTTTCGGCACACCTTTTTAAGATTTCAGGCACATTGGATAAAAAATCGGGTGGTCGGTTTATATAGGGACTATATCAAAACTTGGACCGATATAGGTTTGGTTGGCTTAGGTTATGTGGCAGCCCGATGTATCAGGCTCACTTAGACTATTCAGTCCATTGTGATACCACAGTGGTGAACTTCTCTCTTATCACTAAGTGCTGCCCGATTCCTTGTTAAGCTCAATGACAAGGGACCTCCATTTTATGGCCGAGTCCGAACGGCGTTCCACATTCCAGTGAAACCACTTAGAGAAGCTTTGAAACCCTCAGAAATGTCACCAGCATTACTGAGGTGGAATAATCCATCGCTGAAAAACTTTTTGGTGTTCGGTCGTAGTAGGAATCGAACCCACGAACTTGTGTATGCAAGGCGGGCAAGGTAACCATTGCACCACGGTGGCTCCCGATATAGCCCATATTCGAACTTGACCTGCTTGCAAACAAAAAACAAATCTATGCCAAATTTCAGGATGTTAGCGCCATTATTGAAGGCTGTAGCGTGATTACAACAGACGGACAGAGGGACATGCTTATATCGTCTTAGAATTTCTCCCTGATGTGTTACAAACGGAATGACAAACTTATTATACCCCCATCACCATTCTATGGGGGTGGGTATAATAAAGAAGACCCTCTACCATGGATTGCGTAGAAACTTCTACGAAAGACTATCATCCACAATCGAATTACTTGGGTTGTGGTATCTTAAAACTTCTTAACATCGTTTTCTAAATTGTGAGTTAGTCCATACGTGGTAGAAAGCCAGAATTGAAATATGGGGGTCGCTTATATGGGGCTATATACAATTATGAACTTGATATGGACCAATTTTTGTGTGATTGGGGATCGATTTATCTGAGGGCTATATATAACTATAGACCGATATGGACCTAGTTAGGCATGGTTGTTAACGGCCATATACTAGCACAATGTACCAAATTTCAACTGACTCGGATGAAATTTGCTCCTCCAAGAGGCTCCAAAACCAAATCTGGGGACCGGTTTATATGGGCGCTATATATAATTATGGACTGATATGAACCAATGCCTGCATGGTTGTTGGATACCATATACTAACATCACGTACCAAATTTCAACCGAATCGGATGAATTTTGCTCTTCCAAGGGGCTCCGGATGTCAAATCTGGGGATCGGTTTATATGGGGGCTATATATAATTATAGACCGATCTGGACCAATTTTTGCAAGGTTGTTAGAGACCATATACTAACACCATGTACCAAATTTCAGACGGATCGGATGAAATTTGCTTCTCTTAGATCAATCGCAAGCCACATTTGGGGGTCCGTTTATATGGGAGCTATGCGTAAAAGTGGACCGATACGGCCCATTTGCAATACCATCCGACTTACATCAATAACAACTACTTGTGCCAATTTTCAAGTCGATAGCTTGTTTCGTTCGGAAGTTAGCGTAATTTCAACAGACGGACGGACGGACGGACATGCTCAGATCGACGCAGAATTTCACCACGATCCAGAATATATATACTTTATGGGGCCTTAGAGCAATATTTCGATGTGTGGAGGGTATAATTAGCGCCAAAGCATGGTCATTTTAACCATACTGCAGTTCATTTTCTTTTGCGTTAGTTCATATTGAACTTATGTGTACGGTAATTGAACTTTATAACCACGTTTAGTTCATAAAATGTTTAAGGCCTACTTAACAAAAGGAAAATTTCATTGCGCTGTAGAAAATTTCTAAAAAAAAATTATAAAATTTAACTTCAAAGAAATAATTTTTATCCAATATAAATATGTTAAATTTAGCGTTAGTTTAACTACGGAAATTTTTTTCGGTGTACTGTATAAATAATATAAATGAAGGTTTTCGCATATACGCCCAGAAAAAGGACAACGAATGTTTTTATAACGCAATTTTTATACCCTCACCACTACTGTGGTACAGGGTATAATAAGTTTGTGCATTTGTATGTAACGCCAAGAAGGAAAAACCTGAGACCCATCGTTTAGTATACCGATAGTCTTAGAATTAAATTCTGAGTCGATTTAGCGATGTCCGTCTGTCTGACTCTCTGTCTGTCCGTCCGTGTGTCTGTATATGTAATTTTGTGTGCAAAGTACAACTCGCAGTTTAAGTCCGATCGTTCTCAAATTTGGCACAGCGTTTTCCATTGGCTGAAAGACAATCGCTATTGATTTTGAAAAAAAATCGCTTCAAATTTAGATATAGCTGCCATATAACATATGTATCGCCCGATTTTGCCAAATATTTATTAACCGATCTTACTCAAACTTGGTTCAGTCTAATCTTTTATAGTGCTTACAATATGTGCAAAAAGTCATCGAAATCAGTTCAGATTTAGCTATAGCCTCCATTTACATATATGTAACGCCCGATTTTGACAAAGTTGCCCGTAAAACTCTTATTCATCAACCGATTGTATTCTAATTTGGCTAAATGTAATCTTCTATAGTACTAACTGTATGTGCAAAATTTCATCGAAATCGGTTCAGATTTAGTTATAGCTCCCATGTATGTGTATCGCCCGATTTTGCAAAATTTCGCCCTAATAACCTTATTTTTGACCATAGAGGGATCAGATTTAAATAAAGCTCCCATATATATGCATCGCTCGATTTTCCCAAATTTGGCCTTAATACTCTGATTTATTAACCAATGTTACTCACATATCACAAATTTTGATGTACTAGTCGATCGTATTTGGACTTACATGTAGCTCTTACAAAATAATATTGACCGATTTTTACCAAAGTGCTCAATATCAGTAGCATACTAACTGTAAAATCAACTATAGATGGGAATATTTCTGCTCAGGTTGTGGCCAGACTCCCATAAACATGTACCCCTTTATGTTCTTAAATGTGAAAATACGGTTTATCACCCAAACCTATACCATTGATACCCCCACAGACAATGTCTCCGAATCCAGTAGGGATGGTTTAGGGTATGACGTAGTCGGCCCCGCCCGACTTTCTACTTTACTCACTTGTTTTTTTTTTTGAAATTTCGTTTGTCTGAATATTTTGAGTTACTCGTAGTACGTTCCGATTTCTTTTGACGAACCAAGAACAAAAATTGTGCCCAAATGATAAACAACACATGTACCCTCAAAAAAAATCGCTTCTGTAAAATATACCCCAAACACATTTTGCTTCAAGCATATATATTTTCAGGATTGGTCCAAACAAAATATTGTTTGTATTATTCAAACATATTGTGTTTCACCTTAGGGCATACACTTGTGGAAAAAATTTTAATGAAATCTTCTTTGTGTGTATATATTTTTAAGGCGCCAATTGGTTGCTTCCATTATGTTACTTGCAGCATACTCTCTAGATCTCTCTTTCTAAACACATATATGTTTATAGGCTATTTCTAAATTAATATATGTTTGCATCTAAGCATATTATATTTACAAACATCTTATGTCCCAAACATAATATGTTCTAACATATTAACATATATGTCCCAAACATCTTATGCTAGTTTATGAACATTATATGCTTGCACTTAAAAATATTGTGTTAAAAAATTTGAGTTCCAAACATATAATTTTTACAGCCAAACATATGAAAAACAGTCTTTTTCGTCCATGTGTCCACATATACACAAACTGCTGCTCCCAAGGCAAAAACACATTGTGTTTTTTCAAATGTCTCTTCTCTTGGATCCGACTGTCTACTATCTTTACTCCGAATACTCATTTTAATATTCAAATTAAATAATATTTAAACTTAAGCGCATCAAATTTTTGGCGAAGCCTTATTAATATGCCAAACGCATAGCCACAACAATAAAACAGTTTTCCGAAACAACATACAAGCAGTTTCTCAGAAATTGCTCTCTTTTGATTCTCTCGCTGTGTTATGTTGATATCTTTCGTCAACCCTCCCGGTTTCCATCTCTATTTCTTTCTCTATACTCTCTCTGTTGTTCTCTGAATAAAATATTACAACATATATGTTTCCATTCATACATAATATTTTTATGAAACATTCATGTCCCAAACATAATATATTCTCACATATTAAAATATGTGTCCCAAACATTTAATGTTAGTTTAGGACCACTACATTTTTGCACTTAAATATATTGTGTTTAAAAAATTCTGTTTATATGGGAACATATGAACAGTGTGTAAAAATCACAAAATGCACATTTTGTATTTCAAAAAGTCTATTAAACACTATTGATTTCGATGTGACATTTAGCACAGAAGTCACTGACAGTCACACCGACACAGTATAGAAAAATTGTTCATTTCATTTATTTATGTATTCATTGAATTGTGATGAAGATATTTCCGCCAAAAATTTAAATATATTCCTATATTGCTTTTTTTTTTTTGCTTTTACAGTCCAGTAACATTTTGTAGCACAATTCGTATTATCCCTCTTTTGCCTTTGTTTAGTTTGTTCTGCAAATTATTTGGTTTTACAGTTGCGGATTGTTGTCGTCGAGTCACCGGTGTTCCATGCTAAATCCTTCTTAGCATTTGTTACTAACTTGGCTTATTTTCCCGTTTTTTGTGTCATGTTTTTTTTTACATGGTGGTCACACTTAATCGCACAGCGAAACAGTTTCTATGCATTTGCTTATGGTACTGTTGATTTCTAAATGGTTCACAGTCTGTCACCTATTTATCCTCACGTCTCCCCTACCATAGTTGGTAAATGTGTATGTGCTGATAGCTAAAATCACAACAAGGATGTGTATGGCCTATATAAACATATATATGTATGTGTGTGCGGTTGTAGTTTGAGTGTATTTATTAGTGTACTTGTATTAGTTTGTGTTTGCGTTGCTCTAACATTCTTACTTTCCGGAATGCAGCAAATGTTGCATCTCACCGCAATAACCGTATATTGGGTTTATTGTGACAACACCTTGTACCACCATGTTTACAAAGTGAACACATCTGGTATCGCTAATTTCAAATGAAGATTTCTTTGAATGTGATGTTTGCACATGTACACTATGTGACGGAGATATTTAAAATTAAACTGACAATGTGTTCTGTTATCACACATTTTAATGTTTAAGAGCATTAGTTGTATTTTCAAAGAAATTTTAAGAATACTCAAAATGTTAATTTCCTCTGAAGTACACGCAAAAAAATTATTCTTTACTCCCAAATGAAATTTTAGACAAAGAAATATCGTTTTTCAGTGTGTTTGGAAGAAAAGTACATAATTTTTGTGGTAAACGTTGATTCCTTTACAGGATGTAAACTGTAACTCAAAAAAGAAAAAATAAAAAAACAAGTAAGGAAATTCAAAAGTCGGGCGGGGCCAACTATATTATACCCTGTACCACTTTGTAGATCTAAATTTTCGATACCATATCACATCCGTGAAATGTGTAGGGGGCTATATATAAAGGTTTGTCCCAAATACATACCTACATTTAAATATCACTCGATCTGGACAGAATTTGGTAGACTTCTACAAAATATATAGACTCAAAATTTAAGTCGGCTAATGCACTACGGTGGAACACAATGTTAGTAAAAAATTATGGGAAACATTTAAATCTGAAGCAATTTTAAGAAAACTTCGCAAAAGTTTATTTATAATTTATCACTCGATATATATGTATTAGAGCTTAGGAAAATTAGATTCATTTTTACAACTTTCGATTTTACAAGGAAAATGTTGGTATTTTGACCATTTTTGTCGAAATCAGAAAAACATATATATGGGAGCTATATCTAAATCTGAACCGATTTCAAGCTAATATGGCAAGTATAGCTATAATGCTAATTCTACTCCCTGTGCAAAATTTCAACTAAATCGGAATTAAAAATTGGCCTCTGTGGTCATATGAGTTTAAATCGGGCGAAAGCTATATATATGTGAGATATATCTAAATCTGAACCGATTCCAACCAAATTTGGCACGCATAGCTACAATGCTAATTCTACTCCCTGTGCAAAATTTCAACTAAGTCGGAGTTAAAAATTGGCCTCTGTGGTCATATGAGTGTAAATAGGGCGAAAGCTATATATGGGAGATATATCTAAATCTGAACCGATTTTAACCAAATTTGGCACGCATAGCTACAATGCTAATTCTACTCCCTCTGCAAAATTTCAACTAAATCGGAGCAAAAAATTGGCCTCTGTGGTCATATGAGTGTAAATCGGGCGAAAGCTATATATGGGAGATATATCTAAATCTGAACCGATTTAAACCAAATTTGGCACGCATAGCTACAAAGCTAATTCTACTCCCTGTGCAAAATTTCAATTAAATCGGAGTAAGATTGGCCACTGTGGTCATATGAGTGTAAATCGGGTGAAAGATATATATGGGAGCTATATCTAAATCTGAACCGATTCCATATCGGGCGAAATATATATATGGGAGCTATACCTAAATCTGAACCGATTTCTTCCAAAATGAATAGGGTTCTATTCTGAGCCAAAACACATACTTGTGCCAAATTTGAAGTCGATTGGACTAAAACTGCGACCTAGACTTTGATTACAAAAAAGTGTTCACGGACTGACGGGCATGGCTATATCGACTCATCAGCCCACCCTGAGCATTTTTGCCAAAGACACCATGTGTCTATCTCGTCTCTTTCTGGGTGTTGCAAACATATGCACTAACTTATAATAGCCTGTTCCACAGTGTGGCGCAGGGTATAAAAACTAGTATATACGGCCGTAAGTTCGGCCAGGCCGAATCTTATGTATCCTCCACCATGGATTGCGTAGAAACTTCTACGAAAGACTGTCATCAACAATCGAATTAATCGGGTTGTTGTATCTTAAAACTTCTTAACATCGTTTTCTAAATTGTGAGTTAGTCCTTACGTCGTATATATTAGACAAAAAAGGTATGTATAGGTAAGTCTACAAATATGGATCTAGTTAGGCATGGTTGTACACGGCCATATACTAGCACAATGTACCAAATTTCAACTGACTCGGATGAAATTTGGTCCTCCAAGTGGCTCCAAAACCAAATCTCGGGATCGGTTTATGTGGGGGCTATATATAATTATGGACCGATTTCGACCAATTTTTGCATGGGTGTTTGAGGCCATATATTAACACCACGTACTAAATTTCAACCGAATCGGTATAATTTTGCTCTTCCACGAGGCTCCGGAGGTCAAATCTGGGGATCGGTTTATATGGGGACTATATATAATTATGGACCGATGTGGACCAATTTTTGCATGGTTATTAGAGACTATATGCTAACAGCATGTACCAAATTTCAGCCGGATCGTATGAAATTTGCTTCTCTTAGAGGCTCCGCAAGCCAAATCGGGGGATCGGTTTATATGCGGGCTATATATAATTATGGACCGATGTGTACCAATTTTTGAATGGTTGTTAGAGATCATATGCTGACACCATGTACCAAATTTCAATCGGATTGGATGAAATTTGCTTCTCTTAGAGGCTCCGCAAGCCAAATCGGGGGATCGGTTTATATGGGGGCTATATATAATTATGGACCGATGTGGACCAATTTTTGAATGGTTGTTAGAGATCATATGCTGACACCATGTACCTAATTTCAAACGGATCGGATGAAATTTGCTTCTCTTAAAGTATTCGCGAGCCAAATTTGGGGGTCCGTTTATATGGGGCCTATATATAATTATGGACCGATGTGGACCAAATTGTGCATGGTTGTTATAGACCATATACTAACACCATGTACAAAATTTCAGCCGGATCGGATGCAATTTGCTTCTGTTAGAGGATCGGCAAGCCAAATTTGGGGGTCCGTTTATATGGCGGCTATACGTAAAAGTGAACCGATATGGCCCATGTGCAATACCATCCGACCTACATCAATAACAACTACTTGTGCTAAGTTTCAAGTCGATAGCTTGTTTCGTTCGGAAGATAGCGTGATTTCAACAGGCGGACGGATGGACATGCTCAGATCGACGCAGAATTTCACCACGACCCAGAATATATATACTTTATGGGGTCTTAGAGCATTATTTCGATGTGTTACAAACGGAATGACCAAGTTAATATACCCCCATCCTATAGTGGAGGGTATAAAAATAATAATAATTTCCCCCCATCCTATGATGGAGGGTATAAAAAACAATTCTATTTTAAATTTGAGTTGTGAACACCTGATAGTAGAACGCAAATGTGAATTGA
Source organism: Haematobia irritans (assembly GCF_050003625.1). NCBI lineage: Eukaryota > Metazoa > Arthropoda > Insecta > Diptera > Muscidae > Haematobia > Haematobia irritans. The sequence goes on from NC_134399.1 coordinate 88,217,068, forward strand.
TTCGTTTGTTCTTGTATTTTCTGTATGTGCTCTAAGAGTCCTTTAAGTGTGTTAACGACATCACGTAGAAATTATGCTATGTTTCAAATAAAAACTTCGTTAAAATAAAGTGTTAAAGGACATCTCCTATTTTTTACGCTTTTTCGCTTTATAGTCAGGATACAAGAAGTCAACAAATTTAAAAACTATTTCATTAATTTTGAAAATTTTTACTGAATGGCTAAAGCCAAATTGACCTTAGTCAAACAAAATTTTCTTTCATGTAGAGATACCCATTTGTTGGTCAAATCACTTAACTATAAGGACAAAAAGCCTTCATTGACAAGTCTATCGACTTTTAGACAAGGAAAACAAGGAGAAATGCGTCTTCTAGCAAAACTCGCATTCGTATTTTAAGGACTTCCTTCGTATTATTTTTTTCAGTGTAGTAACACAATCACATCGTTTGTTCTATCGTGCTCTAAAAGACATAGTTAGTTGTCGCAATTGTTTTCGAATACCAGCAGCTAGGATAAACCGAGATTTCCATATTCTGATGGCAATCTCTGAATCTGTCCCCAGCTATCTTTCTTCATCTCTGTCGGAGAATGTGTCTTCATCAATACTATTAGTTTGTTGTTCACCTTTTTCCTTAAATTTTTGGAGATCAATCTAAGAAATAAGATGCATACATACATTACACTTAAAAAAATATTGAATACAACAACCTAAATTTTTGAATAGTATATCAAGGACAAATTTCTTTAATATAAAGATGTTGTTGTAATTAAATTTAAGGGGCGAATCTTTAAAATTAGTGTCCCCCGTTACAGTCGTACTCACAAAGAAAATTTCATTAAAAGTCATTGATATAACGAAACATTTTCTTTAATACAATGAAAATATTCGTTAATAGTACGAAACGTTACGTTGATTGGCAGAAAATTCGTTATATTAACGAAAAAATTCATTGTATTTACGAATTTGTATCATTGGCAGACTTTTAACGACACATTTCGTTACTAAAACGAAACTTTTTATTTTAGTGTATGTCTTTGAAGTAAGTCAAATTTTCCTTAAACTAAAGAAAACCACTTTGACTTCAGGAAAAAATATTTCAATCCTCACTTATTGTGAAGATTTTTATACCCTCCACCATAGGATTGGGTTATATTAACTTTGTCATTCCGTTTGTAACACATCGAAATATTGCTCTAAGACCCCATATAGTATATATATTCTGGGTCGTGGTGAAATTCTGAGTCGATCTGAGCATGTACGTCCGTCCGTCTGTTGAAATCACGCTAACTTCCGAACGAAACAAGCTATCGACTTGAAACTTGGCACAAGTAGTTGTTATTGATGTAGGTCGGATGGTATTGCACATGGACCATATCGGTCCAATTTTACGTATAGCCCCCATATAAACGGACCCCCAAATTTGGCTTGCGATTGCTCTAAGAGAAGCAAATTTCATCCGATCCGGCTGAAATTTGGTACATGGTGTTAGTATATGGTCTCTCACAACCATGCAAAAATTGGTCCATATCGGTCCACTTTTACGTATAGCCCCCATATAAACGGACCCCCAAATTTGGCTTGCGATTGCTCTAAAAGAAGCAAACTTCATCCGATCAGGCTGAAATTTGGTACGTGGTGTTAGTACATGGGCTATAACAACCATGCAAAAATTGGTCCATATCGGCGCACTTTTACGTATAGCCCCCATATAAACGGACCCCAAATTTGGCTTGCGATTGCTCTAAGAGAAGCAAATTTCATCCGATCCTGCTGAAATTTGGTACATAGTGTTAGTATATGGTCTCTAACAACCATGCAAAAATTGGTCCACATCGGTCCATAATTATATATAGCCCCCATATAAACCGATCCCCCGATTTGGCTTGCGGAGCCTCTAAGAGAAGCAAATTTCATCCGATCCGGCTGAAATTTGCAACGTGGTGTTAGTATAAGGCCGATAATAACCATGCCAAAATTGGTCCATATCGGTCTATAGTTATATATAGCCGATCCCCAATCACACAACAATTGGTCCATATCGGTTCATAATCATGGTTGCCACTCGAGCCAAAAATAATTTACCAAAATTTTATGTTTATAGAAAACATTGTCAAAATGTTATTTCTATAGAAAATTTTGTCAACATTTTATTTCTATAGAAAATTTTTTCCAAATTTTATTTCTATAGAAAATTTTTTCCAAATTTTATTTCTATAGAAAATTTTGTCAAAATTTTACTTCTATAAAAAATGTCAAAATTTTATTTCTATAGAAACTTTAAACTTAATTATATACGTATTTAATCGGCATTTTTTAGTTTAATATATACCAAGTATGGACTATGTGGTATATATTACGATGTTAGGAAGTTTTAAGATACCTTGCCATCGGCTTCAGTAGAAGTTTCTACGCAATCCATGGTGGAGGGTACATAAGCTTCGGCCTGGCCGAACTTACGGCCGTATATACTTGTTCATCTTTGGTTTAAATTACTTTGGGAATTAAGAAAATGTTTTTTTACTTTGAAATTTTTTTGTGGAAATTTCTAACTGACTGTTATTTATACATGAACAACTGCGCTAATATATCCCAAAACGAGAATATAACTTATATAAATTAGATCTGTATCCTTATATTAATTTTGTAAAGTTTAGATTTTAAACTAAATAGTTCCCTAAAAAATTTAGTTATTTTATAGAAGCCACATCTTTGGCTCGGATTCAAACCGAGATACTTAAAGTACGTTCAAAATCGTTGGATTCAAGTAAACTTTTTTCGAGTGTATAATAAAAATAAGTCAAGTAACCAGGAAACACAATGTAGATTAGTTCAAGAAAAATTTTTAACTAAAATATATTTAAACTTAAGTGAAGGTCAAAATCTTTTGTTCCAGCACTGCAAAAATAGTGAACCCACCAGGAAGAAAAATTTTGATTAATTTTGGAAAATTTTAACTAAACAGTATTACAAACGCTGACATCACGCCGACATCATAATTCCATGAACTAAAAGATAATTAAATCGGATTTAGTGAAATATAGGGTTAACTTTTTCTGAGTGAAGCAAATTTTTGTTGAATGTACAAAACTTGTTAATTGAATATCAATTTTACACCATTTATTTAGATTTTTGGAATGATTGTTCATTTGTTATACGAATACCAAACTTAAAGGCTAAAAAAAAATAACAAAAACAAAAGAAAAATCACTTAAATGCAGACCATTAATTTGAGAGAAATCTCGTGGAAAGTATTTTAGCTTTGGCCCTAGAAAAAAGCACAATCAACATGCTAGTTAGAGCTACTGCAACATATCTTCATCTCTAACTCGACAACTCATTTAGCATCCAAGAATTTGTACTGCATTCCATAGGGTTTTTCACTCAGCTTTTTGTGACTGCTTCAAATGAATCGCAAACGTATGGAGCTCCTCTACTTTGTGGGCTAATTATAGATGCATTTAAATCTATCTATAATAAAAATAAGTCAAGTAACCAGGAAACACAATGTAGATTAGTTCAAGAAAAATTTTTAACTAAAATATATTTAAACTTAAGTGAAGGTCAAAATCTTTTGTTCCAGCACTGCAAAAATAGTGAACCCACCAGGAAGAAAAATTTTGATTAATTTTGGAAAATTTTAACTAAACAGTATTACAAACGCTGACATCACGCCGACATCATAATTCCATGAACTAAAAGATAATTAAATCGGATTTAGTGAAATATAGGGTTAACTTTTTCTGAGTGAAGCAAATTTTTGTTGAATGTACAAAACTTGTTAATTGAATATCAATTTTACACCATTTATTTAGATTTTTGGAATGATTGTTCATTTGTTATACGAATACCAAACTTAAAGGCTAAAAAAAAATAACAAAAACAAAAGAAAAATCACTTAAATGCAGACCATTAATTTGAGAGAAATCTCGTGGAAAGTATTTTAGCTTTGGCCCTAGAAAAAAGCACAATCAACATGCTAGTTAGAGCTACTGCAACATATCTTCATCTCTAACTCGACAACTCATTTAGCATCCAAGAATTTGTACTGCATTCCATAGGGTTTTTCACTCAGCTTTTTGTGACTGCTTCAAATGAATCGCAAACGTATGGAGCTCCTCTACTTTGTGGGCTAATTATAGATGCATTTAAATCTATTTGAAGCACACATGCTCCCCAATACAAGAACTCCTTCAAGATAGTCATTTTGGCTATACAAAGCTCATTGCCTGGAAAACAAATGGCCCTGTACTCTGTATCGTCACGGTAGAGTAACTACCCCACTTTCATAGTCGATGTTTGATGCCTGGTACTTCGTTCATGTGTACGTCCTGTGTCCGGACAAATGCAGTCCGGAATTACAAGTGCTTGTGCATGTCTGTTTGGCATTACACCAAGATATTTTGGCAATTGGAACAAATACAAATGGCTATGCCATATATCACCTTCCGACTGAACATCGTACTCACCAGAACCAGCTCCATCGCCAGCATCCGTTGCAAGAGTTCCACCAAATGGAAATGACGATGACGACGACTACTACTACGAGATCTCAACCAAATTTGACACTGACAACATAAACAACACCCAATGAGCGGCATTGCTAAAGAAATTTTAAGCAAACGGATAAGCGGCGGACATACGCACCGTTACATACATTCACATTTAACCCATCAGCCATTCATTTGCAGCAATGATGTCCTGATGATAGCGTTGTGTATTGGAAACAGTGATGCCAAGAGTGTACACGAACAAAAGAAAACGCTAATTTGACGACGAATGGATGCCACTAATTACCGAAAATGGTTTTCAAATTAATCTTTTCCCTTAATAATGCATGCAAGAGAAAAACATATCACAACACATTGTTACGTACAATATTTTTGATTGGTTTTTTATATATTAGAGTGAAACATGTCAAATAAGTAAGGAAAGTCTAAAGTTGGGCGGGCCACTTTGTAGATCTACTTTTTGGATAAAATCTCAAATCTTTCAAATTTGTTGAGAGTTATATAAAGGTTTATATTTCCATATAAGTATATAAAAATCTAAAACGATTTGGATACAATTTTTTACAACTCCATAAATTTTCTAAATTTTCTACAAAACACAATGTTATTTAAAAAATTGTAAAAACCAAATCCACTTTATAGAAATTTTGCAATAGTGCATTTATGATTGTTATGATTTATGATCATTACACATGTGCTAGAGGTATAAGTAAACTTCATTTCATTGCTAAACCTACAACGATTATAACGACCTTCCAATTTTTATACCCACCACCATAGAATGGTGACGGGGGTATAATAATTTTGTCATTCCGTTTGTAACACATCGAAATATCAATTTCCGACTATATAAAGTATATATATTCTTGATCAGGGAGAAATTCTAAGACGATATAACGATGTCCGTCTGTCTGTCTGTCTGTCTGTCTGTCTGTTGTAATCACGCTACAGCCTTCAATAATGAAGCAATTGTGCTGAAATTTTGCACAAACTCGTCTTTTGTCTGCAGGCAGGTCAAGTTCGAAGATGGGCTATATCGGTCCAGGTTTTGATATAGTCCCCATATAAACCGACCTCCCGATTTGGGGTCTTGGGCTTATAGAAATGTAGTTTTTACCCAATTTGCCTGAGATTTGAAATCTAGAGGTATTTTATGACTATAAAGAGGTGTGCCAAAAATGGTGAGTATCGGTCCATGTTTTGGTATAGCCCCCATATAGACCGATCTCCCGATTTTACTTCTTGGGCTTATAGAAACCGCAGTTTTTATTCAATTTACCTGAAATTGGAAATCTAGAGGTATTTTAGGACCACAAATACGTGTGCAAAAATTGTGAGTATCGGTCCATATTTTGGTATAGCCCCCATATAGATCGATCTCCCGATTTTACTTCTTGGGCTTATAGAAACCGCAGTTTTTATTCAATTTACCTGAAATTGGAAATGTAGAGGTATTGTAGGACCACAAATACGTGTGCCAAAAATTGTGAGTATCGGTCCATGTTTTGGTATGGTCCCCATATAAAACGACCTCCCGATTTGGGGTCTTAGGCTTACAGAAACCGTAGTTTTTATCCAATTTGTCTGAAATTGGAAATCTAGAGGTATTTTAGGACCATAAAGAGGTGTGCCGAAAATGGTGAGTATCGGTTCATATTTTGGTATAGCCCCCATATAGACCGATTTCCCGATTTTACTTCTCGGGCTTCTAGAATCCGAAGTTTTTATCCTATTTGCCTGAAATTGGAAATCTAGAGGTATTTTCGAGTCATAAAGAGGTGTGCCGAAAACGGCGAGTATCGGTCCATATTTTAGTATAGCCCCCATAAGAACGATCTCCCGATTTATTTTAGGCTCACAAAAACGTGTATCGGATTAAGTTTTTGTCGGTCCATTTGGTAATGCCTCCATATAGACCGACTTCACTTCTTGAGGGTGTAGAAGGCGCACTGATCATGAAAATTCCTTGAAACTCAATGTAACATTTCCAGATTTTATTTCTACAGATTTAAGATTTCAAATCAAGACGTTATTTTATAATTTTCTTGCACACTTACAAGAGATGTTAATGATTCCTCTAAAACTCAAACAGAAATGGTTCTTATAAATCCAGAATCTGATATAGTCCTCATAGGTGAAATCTTTAAATTTATCTACGGGAAGTGTCCTCAAGCCCTCCTGAAATTTCAAAGGAAACCCTAATATTTGGTTCATGGTGGTGGGTATTTAAGATTCGGCCCGGCCGAACTTAGTGCTGTATATACTTGTTTGATATCATTTTGGTAGTACTCCTTCGGTTTTGCCTCAAAATAGGCCTCAGTTCCGGCGATCATCTCTTCATTGCAGCCAAATTTTTTCCCTGCGAGCATCCTTTAGAGGTCTGAGAACAAGAAAAAGTCGCTGGGGGCCAGGCCTGGAGTATACGGTGGGTGGGGAAGCAATTCGAAGCCCAATTCATTCACTTTTTTCTTCTTCATATGGGGCCATTTTGCCGCCATTTCGACCTTCAAACGCTCCAATAACGCCATATAATAGTCACTGTTGATGATTTTTCCCTTCTCAAGAATATCGATAAAAATTATTCCATGCGCATCCCAAAAAACAGAGGCCATTACTTTGCCAGCGAACTTTTGAAACTTTCCACGCTTCGGAGACAGTTCACCGGTCGCTGTCCACTCAGCTGACTGTCGATTGGACTCAGGAGTGTAGTGATGGAGCCATGTTTAATCCATTGTCACATATCGACGGAAAAACTCGCGTGTATTACGAGTTAACAGCTGCAAACACCGCTCAGAATCATCAACACGTTGTTGTTTTTGGTCAATTGTGAGCTCGTGCGGCACCCATTTTGCACAGAGTTTCCGCATATCCAAATATTGATGAATGATATGACCAACACGTTCCTTTGATATCTTTAAGGCTTCTGCTATCTCGATCAACTTCATTTTACGGTCATTCAAAATCATTTTGTGGATTTTTTTGATGTTTTCGTCGGTAACCACGGGCGTCCACTGCGTTCACCGTCCTCCGTGCTCATTTCACCACGCTTGAATTTTGCATACCAATCAATTATTGTTGATTTCCCTGGGGCAGAGTCCGGAAACTCATTATCAAGCCAAGTTTTTGCTTCCACCGTATTTTTTCCCTTCAGAAAACAATATTTTATCAAAACACGAAATTCCTTTTTTGTCATTTTTTCACAATAACAAAAGTTGCTTCACAAAAGACGCTCTATCTCAAAAACTAATTGACTTACAGACGTCAAATTTTGACACGAATCATTTGAAGGTTGGTACTATATAAAAATAAAATGCATTTAATACTAGCGACGCCATCTATGTGTCAGACCGGGGACTTATCAGCCGACCTGTTATCTTAATCTGAATCGATTTTAACCAGTTTAGGTACACCATCAATATCGATACGATCAATTGCACTCTTTGTGCAGAATTTGAAGCACATCAAGGTGAAACCCTGGCCTCTGGGGCCAATTAAGTCTATATCGGGAAAAAGATATACACAGAAAAAAATTTCCGTAGTTAAACTAACTCTAAATTTAACTTATTTTTATTGGAAAACATTGATTTGCTAGTAGTTACATTTTATTATTTTTATCGAAATTTTCCACAGCTTAATGAAATCTTACTTTTTTTTAGTATGACTCAAAAATTTTAGGAACTAAACGTGAGTATAAAGTGCAATGACCGTACACATAAGTTCAATATGAACTAAAGCAAAATAAGGTTTTCGTACGATTCTCAAAAATAGTAAGAATGAACTACTCAACAAACGTATACCTCATCCACATTACAATGCGAAGAATGCGTCTCCTAAAAACGACGCATTCGTATTTTAAGGTCATTAAATGTTTGACCTCACGACAAAATTTTTTCAGTGCAAATTTCAACCGGATCTATATGAGCCTTTAGAAGTGAAATCTTTAGAAGTCTGTTTTAATGAGGAGCCACCGTGGTGCAATGGTTAGCATGCCCGCCTTGCATACACAAGGTCGTGGGTTCGATTCCTGCTTCGACCGAACACCAAAAAGTTTTTCAGCGGTGGATTATCCCACCTCAGTAATGTTGGTGAGGTTTCAAAGCTTCTCTAAGTGGTTTCACTGCAATGTGGAACGCCGTTCGGACCCGGCTATAAAAAGGAGGTCCCTTGTCGTTGAGCTTAACATGGAATCGGGCAGCACTCAGTGATAAGAGAGAAGTTCACCAATGTGGTATCACAATGGACTGAATAGTGAGCCTGATACATCGGGCTGCCACCTAACCTAACCTAACCTATGGGGACTATGTCTAATTATGGACTGATATGAACAAATTTTGGCTTGTTGGGGGTATACATTAACATCACGTACCAAATTTCAACCAGATTGGATGAAATTTGCTTTTCCAAGAGGGCCAGGAAATCATGTGGGGGCTGTCTACAATTTTAGAGTGATATGGATGGATATGGAACAACGGTTATTAGGGAATATACTAACATCACACACAAAAATATTGTTTTCTGATTCATTCACGAAATTAATTGATCCAGTTAATTGTTTAATAGAAATGTCTTCAATCACAGAAATTATAGTATCAATTAAAAAATTAATTGACAGTCAATTAAAAAATTAATTGATCCAATTAAACAATTAATTGGTACTATTAAACTGTGTGATTGATCTTTGTTTCAATTAAAACAAGTATATACGGCCGTAAGTTCGGTCAGGCCGAAGTTTATGTACCCTCCACCATGGATTGCGTAGAAACTTCTACTGAAGACTGTAATCCACAATCGAATTACTTGGGTTACGGTAACTTTTGCTGATGACTAGGTATCTTAAAACTTCCTAATACCGTAATATATACCACGTAGTCCATACGTGGTATATATTAAACTCAAAATGGCCGATTAAATACGTATATAATTAAGTTTGACAAAATTTTCTATAGAAATAAAATTTTGACAAAATAAAATTTTGGCAACATTTTCTATAGAAGTAAAATTTGGACAAAATTTTCTATAGAAATAACATTTTGACAAAATTTTCTATAGAAATAAAATTTTTACAAAATTTTCAAAAGATTTAAAATTTTGACAACATTCTCTATAGAATTAAAATTTTGACAACATTTTCTATAGAAATAAAATTTTGCCAAAATTTTCTATAGAAATAAAATTTTGCTAGATTATTTTTGCTCGGTTCATAATTATGCAAGCATGATTATGAACCGATATGGACCAATTTTTGTGTGATTGGGGATGGGCTATATATAACTATAGACCGATATGGACCAATTTTGGCATGGTTATTAGCGGCCATATATTAACGTGCAAATTTCAACCGGATCGGATGAATTTTGCTCGTCCAAGTGGCTCCGCAGTTCAAATCTGGGAATCGGTTTATATGGGGGCTATATATAATTATGGACCGATGTGGACCAATTTTTGCATGGTTGTTAGAGACCATATACCAACATCGTGTACCAAATTTCAGCAAGATCGGATGAAATTTGCTTCTCTTTGAGGCTCCGCAAGCCAAATATGGGGATCGGTTTATATGGGGCTATACGTAAAAGTGGACCGTTATGACCCATTTGCAATACCATCCGACCTACATCAATAACAACTACTTGTGCCAAGTTTCAAGTCGATAGCTTGTTTCGTTCGGAAGTTAGCGTGATTTCAACAGACGGACGGACATTCTCAGATCGACTCAGAATTTCACCACGACCCAGAATATATATACTTTATGGGGTCTTAGAGCAATATTTCGATGTGTTACAAACGGAATGATAAAGTTAATATACCCCCATCCTATGGTGGAGGGTATAAAAATTGTTGAATCAATAAAATTTTTAATTGAATATTTTTTAAAACTAAATTAAGATTTTAATTGGAAAACTTTTCGTGAAATTTTTTCTGTACACGTACAAAATTATTACAGATCGGATTAAATTTGCTCTTTCGAGAGACTCCGTAAAGCAAATCTGCTATGGACCAATTCATGCATGGTTGTTAGAGGGAACGAATGTAAGTTACTCCTCCAAAATGTTCCGTAGGTCACATCTGGGGATTGGTTTCATGTGATATCGACCAATTTTTCAATGGTTGTTAGATGGCACATACTAACTTCACGTACCGAATTTGAACATGATCGGTTGAAATGTGTTCTTCTAAGGTTATCCGCAAGTCAAATGTGGGTTGCGCTATACCTGGTCTGGGGATCTGACCTAAATTTATAAAAACTACTTGTACCAAGTTTCAGATAGCGTGTTTCGTTCGGAAATTAGCGTGATTTCCATAGACGGACGGATAGCCGGATGGACGGATTGACTCAGAATTTCACCACGACCCAGAATACATGTATATACTGTATGGGGTATAAGACGAAATAGCGTCAAATTGAGGCACGGGGACCAGTCCTGTAATAGCTATGTTAATGGCAATGTGCACCGATTTCCCGTAGAGTATACACTGAAAAAAGCCACATCCGGTTCCAAAGATTTTGTTTTTACACTAATAATTTTGGTATTGATTCCGAGCCAAAGAAGCGGAGACTTGAAGTACCTTTCAGACACATTTTTTCAAATATGAGCGGTGTGTACATCTAGGATTCTAGGAAATAAAATTATTATAGTTTATTCGTTCTTTCAGCTAATTCCTTCATGTGCTATCAGAGTCTTTTAAAAATTTGCTGTCAACAACTTAAATTGCTGCCAGACTCGACTTCATGTAGAAACTATGCTATATTTAATTAATAATAAAATATATAATTAAAAAACGCATTGTTTTAAAAAATTTAAATAAAATATTCAAAAATATCACCTATTTCTGTAGTCACGATACAAAAAGTCAATAAATTTAAAGAAGATTTCATTAGTTTTGAATTTTTTTAGAATTGTCAAGTTCATCTTAGCCAAACAAAATGTTCTTTCATGTAAAGATACTCAGTTTTAAGTTGAATCACTTAACCGTAAGGACAAAACCACTTCATTGAAAAGTTTTTACATTTGGACAAGGAAAACAACTTTATACGAGGCAGTTCGGAAACTTCTTAGCCTAGCACAAAAAGCGCAGTTTAAACAGAAAAAAGTTAAGTGTTTTGGAAACTTCCATCTCTGTTATGAACACATGTTAAATTTTGTTTCGATCTGGCAACTCCTTCATATAGAAACAGGTGTCCAAAAAAGACGCACCCGCAATTTTTTTACAATGGGAAAATTAGAAATGCGTGCTAAGCTAAGTCCATTTCGTTTATATCAAGCACTGTTTCTGACTGTAAATCTTTAATAAACCACATTTCGAAGTTTCATTATAAAAATTTAATATAGTATAAATATAAATGTGAAAATTAAAAAAAAATGGTGTTCGGTCGGAGCAGGGATTGAACCCACGACCCTTTGCATGCAAGGCAGACATGCTAACCACTGCTCCACGTGGCAAAGAAATGTATGTTTCTGTTAAATAATGTTATGTTTGCATGGGCTCGTGGGCGCTGCAAACTATGCTACACAGAAAAAAATATTGTCGTGAGGTCATAGAAGACGCATTTCTCTAATATAAAGTTTTCTTCTTTGTCCAAAAGTCGATAATCTTTTCAATGAAGTCGTAATGTCCTTACAATTAAGTGATTTGACTTAAAAATGGGTATCATAACATGAAAGAAAAAATGTTTGGGCTAAGGTCAACTTGACTTTAATAATTCAGAAAAATTCTTTAAATTTAATGAATTTGTCTTTAAATTTGTTGCCTTTTTGCGTTTTGACTATAAAGCAAAAAATCGTTCAAATTTAGGACATGTTTTTCTAAACTTTATTTTAAAGATGTTTTTTACTTGAAACATAGCATAATTTCTACTGGATGTCGAGTCTTAATTTGGAAAATAAAGTTGTCCTTAACTCGTTTTTAAAGGACTTTGGTAGCATATGATGAAAATAAGCTGCGAAAGCGAAAAATTAAAATTTGCTTCCTAGAAGCAAGTACACAAAACCTAAATTTAAAAGAGAATTGTGTCTTAAAAGTATCCTTACTTGTATGCTCCGCTTCTTTGGCTCGGAATCAATACCAAATTTGTTAAAGTAAAGACAAAATCTTTGGAACTGGGCATGCTTTTTTCAGTGTATATAAATGCAACTTATAACGATAATTGTCTACTGGTGACTATAACAGCTACGTAGCCCAGTGGATAGTGTGTTGGCTTACAAACTGTATGGTCCTCGGTTCGATTATCCCTCCAGGCAAAAGGTAAAATTTAAAAAATGTATAAAATTGAATAATTTCTTCGCCATTATTTGGATTACAGAAAAAGGTCACAAGAACTAAAAAATTTCTTGGAAGTGAAAATTATGTGAGGAAATGAGCACAATCTTCTTTGGGGAACATTCTTCCAAGCATATAATATTTTTGGGCTCAAAAGGCTTCCAAACATATAATATGTTTACATAAAACAAACATATTAATGTTTCGGCAGTATCCAATAATATATGTGCTTCCTGCAAAATATGTTTGGAACATATGTTAGAGAAGCGATTTTTTTTAAGGGTGCAGTGACTTTTACTTTTTCCCAAATCTAAAAAAAATCCTTGCTGGCAAGCGTTTTACCTCAAATGAAAATGTAATTACAGTTGTAATCCACTATTTTGAAGACCTTGAGGAAAACTATTTTAATCAAGGGATAGAATTGTTATAAAAGCGTTGGACTAAGTGTATTGAAGTTTCAGGAGATTATATTGAAAAATAAAAATATAAGAAGTTTCCGAACCGCCCTCGTATAACAGAAATGCGCCCTCTAAACAAAAGTTACATTCATTTTTCAATTACATCACATCTTTGTCTTCACGACAATATTTTTTTCCAGTGTAGACCGATGAAGGACTGAATTCGTTTATTTACGTATTTAACCCTCATTATACCCTTCACCACTACTGTGGTACAGGGTATAATAAGTTTGTGCATTTGTATGTAACGCCAAGAAGGAGTAATCATAGACCAACATTTTAGTATACGGATCGGCTTAGAATTAAATTCTGAGTTGATTTAGCGATGTCCGTCTGTCTGTCTGTCTGTCCGCCTGTCTGTCTGTCTGTTGATGTATTTTTGTGTGCAAAGTACAGCTCGCAGTTTCAGTCCGATTGTCCCAAAATTTGGTATAGGGTCCTGTTTCGTCTCAAAGACGATCCCTATTGATTTTGGAAAAAATCGGTTCATATTTAGATATAGCTGCCATATATATTTTTCACCGATCTGGTCGTAATTGGCGTATATATCAACCGATCTTCCTCAAATTCCGTACATTCGAATATTTTATGGGTCTCGAAAAACTTGCAAAATATCAGCCAAATCGGTTCAGATTTAGATATAGCTCCCATATATAGCTTTCGCCTGATTTACACTCATTTGCACACAGAGGCCAATTTTTTGCTCCGATTTAGTTGAAATTATGCATAGGGAGTAGAATTAGCATTGTTGCTATGCATGCCAAATTTGGTTGAAATCGGTTCAGATTTGGATATATCTCCCATATATAGCTTTCGCCCGATGTACACTCATATGACCACAGAGGCCAATTTTTAACTCCGATTTAGTTGAAATTTTGCACAGAGAGTAGAATTAGCATTGTTGCTATGCATGCCAAATTTGGGTGAAATCGGTTCAGATTTAGATATAGCTCCCATATATATGTTTTTCTGATTTCGACAAAAATGGTCAAAATACCAACATTTTCCTTGTAAAATCGCCACTGCTTAGTCCAAAAGTTGTAAAAATGACTTAGTTTTCCTAAACTTCTAATACATATATATCGAGCGATAAATCATAAATAAACTTTTACGAAGTTTCCTTAAAATTGCTTCAGATTTAAATGTTTCACATATTTTTTTACTAATATTGTGTTCCACCCTAGTGCATTAGCCGACTTAAATTTTGAGTCTATAGATTTTATAGAAGTCTATCAAATTCTGTCCAGATCGAGTGATATTTAAATGTATGTATTTGGGACAAACCTTTATATATAGCACCCAACACATTTGACGGATGTGATATGGTATCGAAAATTTAGATCTACAAAGTGGTGCAGGGTATAATATAGTCGGCCCCGCCCGACTTTAGACTTTCCTTACATGTTTTTCGCCTAACATTGACTTCATATGGACTAACTTACTATTTAGAAGAAAATATTAAAAAAGTTTTGAGATACCTTTCCATCGGCAAGTAATACCAAAACCCAAATAATTCGATTGTAGATTATATAGTCTTTCGTACAACTTTCTAGGCAACCCATGGTAGAGGATATATAAAATTCAGTCTGGCCGAACAGCCATATATACTTGTTTTCGTTACTCTTTATTAATTTTTTCTTCTATAAGAAGAATTAATAATCATAAAAGGTGGACTACAATTAAGTTCAATTTGACATAGAAAAGAAATAAACTGATTTTTAAATTTTTCTCATAAAACAGTTTATTTCTTTTCTATGCTCTTTATTAAACTCAAATGTAAACTGCAATATTAATTATTGACTTCCTGGATTTTTTGTAATAGTTCTCATTAACACAGAAAAGTACCATCGACATTACCTCCCACATGGTTCTCACACCAAGTTCATATATAAATAAAATACAAATATTTGGGTTTTCTCAGAACTAAAAAGGAACTACAAAATTATGTTCATTTATAGAATCAATAGTTTTTGTGTAAAGCCTCTAACATAGACTATCAACCACAAAACTATGGTAAAGGCATTTCCAGTTATAAAAATCCCCAATACTAATTATTCGAAAATGCTAAATTGATAATATTGCTGTAAAAACCAATAGACATAATTGTGGTCTATTCATAATGTATATACAATAATGGTCACACATACACACATATTCATATAAAGGACACAGGAGTGTATTTATCGGTCCACACATATAAAGCGAACTCTGTGTACCAAACGTAGTACTCGTAAGACTTTTCATCCACACACAACAGAGTGTACGAGTATGGATATAAGCAAGAAGAGCCCTAGTTTGGTAGTGTCTTTTTTTGACAACGAAAATGCCACATAATAGCGATAAATTCCAACCAAAATTGCACACAACATATTCACCAAACTGTAGGAGGATGCTGTTGATGACAACAAATGTTGTCAGACCTTCACAATCAAGGGAAACGACGATAACAGGAAAGAAGCAGAAAAAAGTCCGTATGTCCCTAAAAAGTAAATTTATTGGAAATAATAGACAGTAGTGAGATTCAATATGCAACATACGAGTATATAGGGTAAAACGAAAAAAAACGAAATGACCATAGAAGCGATCTGCCTATTTCTAGTAAAGGGTGATTTTTTAACTATTATTTGTTTGGCAACACTGGTTTAACTTACTGACGCACGTTTCGCCTTTTGTATTATTGTAAAACGTCTTCTCCAGATTAGTCCATAATTCAAATCAAATCGTCTTACAAACAACAATGCTTGCAAATTATTGTATTTTATTAGCAAACTGTGTGCTGTAGAAAGTTGGCCTAGGATCCACTTTTTTATCGAAAAATTACTTTCAGCAACGAAGATCATTTTTGGCTCAATGGGTAAGCAGAATTGTCGACTTTGGAGAGAATATCAATCAGTCTGAAGCATTGCAAAAGCTTCCAATGCATACTGAAAAAATTAAGGTTTGGTACGGCTTATGGGCTAGTGGCATCATTGGACTGTTATTACATACTGCGAATCGTAACGTAATTGAGAATCCTGAACGCTACCGTGATATGGTATCCAACAGTTTTTGGCAAAAATACATGACACGTGGTTTCAAAAAGATTCACCACGTTCCAAATTTCAACCGGATCGGCATGAATTTTGCTCCTCCAATAGCTATAGTGTTATATATAATTAAGACCAGTATGGACCAATTTTTGCATTGTTATTAAAGACCATATATTACCACCATGTACCAAGTTTCAACCGAATCGGATGAATTTTGCTCATCCATGAGGCTCCGGAGGTCAAATCTGGGGATCGGTTTATATGAGGGCTTTATATAATTATAGACCAATGTGAACCAAAGTTTGCATGGTTGTTAGAGGCCATATACTAACACCACGTACCAAATTTCAACCGGATCGGATGAATTTTGCTCTTCCAAGGGGCTCCGGAGGTCAAATCTGGGGATCGGTTTATATGGGGGCTATATATAATTATGGACCGATTTGGACCGAATTTTGCATGGTTGTGAGAGACCATATACTAACACCATGTACCGAATTTACTATAGGTAAAAATGGTCCGATATGGCCCATTGGCAATACCATCCGACCTACATCAATAACAACTACTTGTGCCACGTTTCAAGTCGATAGCTTGTTTCGATCAGAAGTTAGCATGATTTCAACAGACGGACGGACGGACATACTTAGATCGACTCGGAATTTCACCACGATCCAGTATATATATACTTTATGGGATCTTAGAGCAATATTTCGATGTGTTACAAACGGAATGACAAAGTTAATATACCCCCCATCCTATGCTGGAGGGTATAAAAAAATTCTATAGGAATAAAATTTAGAAAAAATTTTCTATAGAAATAAACATTTGACAAATTTTTCTATAGGAATAAAATTTAAAAAAAAATTTCGATTGAAATAACATTTTGAAAAAATTGTCTATAGAAATAAAATTTTGATAAAATTTTCTGTAAAAATAAAATTTCGAATAAAATTTTCTATAGAAATAAAATTGTGAAAAAAATTTCTATGGAAATAAAATTTCAATAACTTTGTTAAAGAAGCTTTCGTAGTTTTAAGGAAAAAATGGGTGTTCAAAATTACAAATATGTAGTTCAATATGGGCGCATACACCCTCAAAAAAATCGCATTACTGAGGTGGAATAATCCACCGCTAAAAAACTATTTGGTGTTCGGTCGGTGTGTTCAATGCAAGTGAACCATAACCCTTTGTATGCAGACAGGCACACCATTGAAATTTTAACTAACATACTCGTATAGTTATATCCATGAACTAAAATAGATTTAAATCGCCTTCCCAGCAAATAAAATTGGATGTTCGTCTAAAGGCACATCTGTAAAAGCACTACACAGGAAGTTCTTTTAATTCAATTTGTAATAGATCGCGTTTTTCATATTTTTTAACTATTTTGTTTCATATGGGTTAAAAAGTGAGTAAGAATTAATGAAATAGTACAAATTATTTAAATTTTGTCGGAAAAAAATGCTAAATCCATTCTACAAAAATTGCGAATTTTTGAAAATAATTCGCAAGAATGCATTAAAAATTATTAAACAATTTAAAAATTATTTTATTATAGTTTTTCAAACTGGGCTTTTTGGTCAGTTAGTTTTTGTATAAATTAAATAAAACTAATTTATTTCATATTTTACTCAACGTTTCGTTGGCTCTTTCCAACTTAATCAGTTTGAAAAACTATAAGAGAATAAAATTGAAACGCACGGTTATAAATATTATTTATTTGGCAAAATATCACAATTTTTATACCCTCCATCATAGGATGGGGGTATATTAACTTTGTCATTCCGTTTGTAACACATCGAAATATTGCTCTAAGACCCTATAAAGTATATATATTCTGGGTCGTGGTGAAATTCTGAGTCGATCTGAGCATGTCCGTCCGTCCGTCCGTCTGTTGAAATCACGCTAACTTCCAAACGAAACAAGCTATCGACTTGAAACTTGGCACAAGTCGTTGTTATCGATGTAGGTCGGATGGTATTGAAAATGGGCCATATCGGTCCACTTTTACGTATAGCCCCCATATAAAGGGACCCTCAGATTTGGCTTGTGGAGCCTCTAACAGAAGCATATTTCATCCGATCCGGCTGAAATTTGGTACATGGTGTTGGTATATGGTCTCTAACAACCATGCAAAAATTGGTTCACATCGGTCTATGATTATATATAGCCCCCATATAAACCGATCCCCAGATTTGGCTTGCGGAGCCTAAAAGAGAAGCAAATTTCATCCGATCCGGCTGAAATTTGGTACATGGTGTAAGTATATGGTCTCTAACAACCGTGCAAAAATTGGTCCACATCGGTTCATAATTATATATAGCCCACATATAAACCGATCCCCAGATTTGCTTTGCGGAGCCTCAAAGAGAAGAAAATTTCATCCGATCCGGCTGAAATTTGGTACATGATGTTGGTATATGGTCTCTAACAACCATGCAAACTTGGTCCACATCGGTCAAAAATTATATATAGACCCCATATAAACCGATCCCCAGATTTGGCTTGCGGAGCCTCAAAGAGAAGCAAATTTCATCTGATCCGGCTGAAATTTGGTACATGGTGTTGGTATATGGTCTCTAACAACCATGCAAAAATTGGTCCACATGGGTCCATAATTATATATAGACCCCATATAAACCGATCTCCAGATTTGGCTTGCGAAGCCTCAAAGAGAAGCAAATTTCATCCGATCCGACTGAAATTTGGTACATGATATTGGTATATGGTCTCTAACAATCATGCAAAAATTGGTCCACATCGGTTCATAATTATATATAGCCCCCATATAAACCGATCCCCAGATTTGGCTTGCGAAGTCTCCAAGAGAAGCAAATTTCATCCAATCCGGTTGTAATTTGGAACATGGTGTTAGTATATGATCTTTAAGAACCGTGCCAGAATTTGCCCATATCGGTCGATAATTATATATAGCCCCGATATAAAACGTTTTCCAGATTTGACCTCCGGAACCTCTTGGAGGAGCAAAATTCATCCGATCAGGTTCAAATTAGGAACGTGGTGTTAGTATATGGTCGCTAACAATCATACCAAAATTGGTCCAATCACACAAAAATTGATCCATATCGGTTCATAATCATGGTTGCCACTAGAGCCAAAAATAGTCTACCAAAATTTTATTTCTATAGAAAATTTTATCAAAATTTTATTTCTATACAAAATTTTGTCAAAATTTTATTTCTATAGAAAATTTTGTCAAAATTGTATTTCTATAGAAAATTTTGTCAAAATTTTATTTCTATAGAAAATTTTGTCAAAATTTTATTTCTAGAAAAAATTTTGTTAAAATTTTATTCGGTTCATAATAAAATTTTCATCATTGTCAAAATTTTATTTCTATAGAAAATTTTGTTCAAATTTTATTCGGTTCATAATCATGGTTGCCACTCGAGCCAAAAATAATCTACCAAGATTTTATTTCTATAGAAAATTTTGGCAAAAGTTTATTTCTATAGAAAATTTTGTGAAAATTTAATTTCTATAGAAAATTTTTGTTAAAATTTTATTTCTGTAGAAAATTTTGTCAAAATTTTATGTCTACTTTGTCAAATTGAATTATATACGTATTGGATCGATCTTTTTTGATTTAATATATACCACGTATGGACTTACATACAATTTAGAAGATGGTGTTAGGAGATTTTAAGAAACCTTGCCATCGGCAAGCGTTACCGCAACTTAAGTAATTCGATTGTGGATAGCAGTGTTTAGAGGAAGTTTCTACGCAATCCATGATGGAGGGTACATAAGCTTCGGCCTGGCCGAACTTACGGCCGTATATACTTGTTTGATATTTTTGGAGGGAAATTTTAAAAATTTCTGTTTAAGATAGCTTGAAAAACAGAATAAGAATCAATAAATAGGTACAAATTAATTAATGTTTTTTTAGTGTTACATCTATTCTACAAAAATTGCGAATTTAAAAAAAAAAATACCGATCCTACTCAAATTTTGCATGCAATCTCCTATAGAATCAAGTAAACCTACAACAAGTGAGAGAAATCTCTTCTATTTTCGATTTTGCCGAAATTTCCAAAATTTTGCCATAATATCCTCATTTGTTAACTGATCTTACTCAAAGTTGACACAATGCAATCTATCTTCTATCTTCTATATATATAAAATTCAATCTTTGTTTCTTTATTTGTTTGTATGTTCCGAGTTGGCTCCGAAACGGCTGAACCGATTTACTTGAAACTTTCAGAGATCGTAGGGGGCGTTCATGTGGTGAAAATAGGGTACCTCATTTTTTGACACCTGGTCGCGGAGGGGGACCTCCCCTTTGTCGGATTTTTTGAAAATTGGACCAAAGTTGACCGATTTGCTTGAAATTTTCATTGAAGGTTGGGTTTGGTATCTAGACAAAGATCCGCTACTTTATATTTCGATATTTGGTGGCGGAGGGGGACCTCTCCTTTGTTCGACTTTTTTTAAAGTACAGTGAAAAAAACTAAAATTCTCTAAATTACCTGAGATTTACAGAGAACATGCGGTGAGGTTATGGAATTAATATGGGGTAACTGATGGTTTCATTTGTGGACGGGGAGGGGGACCTCCCCCTTGCCCTACTTTTTTAAACTTGGAACAAAATTATGCGATTTGCTTGAAATTTTCATTTCATGTTGGGGTTGGCATCTAGAAAAAAATCCGCTACATTATTTTTCGATATTTGGTCGGGGAGGGGGACCACCCCTTTGCCCGGCTTTTTTTTTTAAGTACAGTGAAAACAAAACTAAACTCCCCCGACTGAAATTTTACGGAAAAATGAGTGAGGTTATGATATTTATATCAGGTTCCTAATTTTTTAATAAAAATGAAAGGACATAGGGAGACATCCGCTTCTCTTAAGTAACTACATACAGAGAAACAATTAAACTTACCGAGATACTTGAAATTTACAGAGGATTGTGGAGAGGTTACGATATTAATAGTTGATACCTGATTTTGTGATATTTGGACGGAAGAGAGGCCGCCCCTTTAGGCTTATAATTTGCTTGACATTTTCTGGGACGTTTACAAAAGATACGCTACATCACTTTTCGATATTTGGGGAGGAGGTCCTCCTCTAAAACTGGAAGAAAAACAAAAATTCTTAAGTTTTCTTGAAATTTACATAGTGGGGGAAGGTTATGAACGAAGAGGCAACCTTCCTTGCCCACACTTGAAGGAAAGTTTCAAGAATTTTCAGGGAAGGTTAGGGGTGCTATTCACTAATGTGTTTGTCGATATCGGGGAATGTGACGTCCCTTTAAAACAATAGAGCAAAATTTAAACATCTCCGATCTACTTGAAATTTACAGGGAACGTGGGAGGAGAAGATTAAATTTATACATGATTTTTAAATTAGAAAAAAAAATTGAAATAAACTTTGTCGATTTACTTCTATAGAAGTTATAGGGACCATTGAGTAGTTGTAAAATTAATATAGGGTACGTGATAGTGCGATATTAAGTCGGAGTGGAGCGAATGTGGGGAGAAGATTCCCTTTTGTCCGTTATTTTTTCTTAAATTGAAAGAAGAGGGTTGTCCGTAAATGGGAACTCGGTACATAATTGTATGATTTTTGCACAGGCTTCTGCCAGACTTCTTTTTAGTAAAGAACTTAAATTTACATGAAATTATTTAAAAAATTTGGAGGAAAGGGTACACCCTCTCCCCGACATTTTTTAAAACGAACCGTTTTACATATGAATATCCGCCGTATTTGTACCTATAAACGAAAAAGCAAGTAGTCCGATTTGTTTGAAAGAATTCAAATCTTTTCGAATTTGTTTTCAGCACGAAGGATATGGTTGACTAAGTTAACGCAAAATGCTCCTACACCGAAAGAATTTTCTTCGTAAAAAGAACGAAAAATTTCGTTAAAAGTACGAAATTTGTCATTGTTTTACAACCAAAGAAACTTTTCATTAAAAGTACGAAATATTTCGTACTTTTTACGAAGAAAAGTTCTTCCAAAATTTTCGTAGTTTGTAAGAAAAAAATTCGTACTTTTTATGAAGAATCTTCGTACTTTTTATGAAATATCTTCGTACTTTTTATGAAACAATTTCGTTCTTTTTATGAAAATGTTTCGTACGTTTTATGAAAAAAATTCGTAGTTTTTATGAAAAATATTCGTACTTTTTTCTGAAAAATGTTCGAACTTTTAGAAAAAAAAATTATAGTCGAAAGTGCATTTGGTTGTAGTTGCAAGTGTGAAAAATGACATCACTACTTTACATCTTAAGGTTTTGAATAATTTTTAGTTTTATTGCTTCACTTTTATTCATAGCGCGCTATCACCCAAATGAGAAGTAGCATAGACTTGCATAAAAAATAGAATAAATGAATACACTCAAGCACATTATAAAAGACAATTTAATGCCGCGAACGAAAATTTTACAACTTCAATGAAACTTCTTCGTTATTTCAAAGAAAATGTTTCGTAAAATATTCGTAAAAACTTCTTCACAAAATTCATGAAAAATGCAGAAAGTTTCGTTAAAAGTACGAACTTTTTACGAAGAAAAGTTAATGTAGAATGTTTCGTAGAAGTTTCGTATATTCGTAAAATGTTCTTCATAAAATTTACGAAAATGAATGAAAATTTCGTTATTTTAATGAAGAATTCAGGAAGAATAGTTAATGAAGAATTCTTCGTAAAATTTACGAAGAGAATTCTTTCGGTGTACAAATACGCTTCGGAAGGCGCAGCGAAGCGGGCCGGGTTACGCTAGTGTTCTATAGCATCAACTAAACCAGCAAAAATGATAGAAATCGATTTACATTTAGATATAGCTTCCACATATATGCATCGCCCAAATTTCCCAAATTTGGCTATAATATACTTATTTACTAACCAATCGCACTCCAATTCCACATCAAGATGTATGAACTGGTCTAATTTAGACTTAGATATAGTTTTTACATAAATATATTGCCGATTTTCATAAATTTAGCCACATTAACCACCCATATAAATGTGTCATCCAATTATGAAGAAACGTTTTACAATGTTCTCATATATTAACTGATTTTATTTAAATTTAGCCAAGGCTAATACTTTTCAACACCTCTTGAATTTTGATAAATAACAAATATTTTTGTTCAGATTTAGATAAAGCTGCCATAAACATGTACCCCCCAATTGTCCTAAATACGGATATAAGGTTTACCACAAAAACTTTTTATACCCTCCACCATAGGATGGGGGTATATTAACTTTGTCATTCCGTTTGCAACACATCGAAATATTGCTCTAAGATCCCATAAAGTATATATATTCTGGGTCGTGGTGAAATTCTGAGTCGATCTGAGCATGTCCGTCCGTCCGTCTGTTGAAATCACGCTAACTTCCGAACGAAACAAGCTATCGACTTGAAACTTGGCACAAGTCGTTGTTATTGATGTAGGTCGGATGGTATTGCAAATGGGCCATATCGGTCCACTTTTACGTATAGCCCCCATATAAACGGACTCCCAATTTTGGCCTGTTATTGCTCTAAGACAAGCAAATTTCATCCGATCCGGCTGAAATTTGATACATGGTGTTATCATATGGTCTCTAACAACCATGTAAAAATTGGTCCATATCGGTCCATAATTATATATAGCCCCCATATAAACCGATCCCCCGATTTGGCTTGCGGAGCCTCTAAGAGAAGCAAATTTCATCCGATCCGGCTGAAATTTGGTAAATGGTGTTGGTATATGTCCTCTAATGACCATGCTAAAATTGGTCCACATAGACCCATAATTATATATAGCCCCCATATAAGCCGATCCCCAGATTTGACCTCCGGAGCCTTTTAGAGGAGCAAAATTCATCCGATCCGGTTGAAATTTGGTACGTGGTGTTACTATATGGTCTCTAACAACCATGCAAAAATTGGTCCATATCCGTCCATAATTATATATAGCCCCCATATAAATCGATCCCCAGATTTGTCCCCCGGAGCCTCTTGGAGGAGTAAAATTCATCCGATACGGTTGAATTTTGGAACATGGTGTTAGAATGTGGTCTCTAACAAACACGCAAGACCGTTCCCCAGATTTGATCTCCGGAGCCTCTTGGAGGAGCAAAATTCATTTGATCCGGTTGAAATTTGCAACGTGGTGTTAGCATAAGGCCGCTAATAACCATGCCAAAATTGGTCCATATGGGTCTATAGTTATAGATAGCCGATCCCTAATCACACAAAAATTGGTCCATATCGGTTCATAATCATGGTTGCCACTCGAGCCAAAAATAATCTACCAAAATTTTATTTTTATAGAAAACATTGTCAAAATGTTATTTCTATAGAAAATTTTGTCAAAATTTTATTTCTATAGCAAATTTTGTCAAAATTTAATTCTATAGAAAATTTTGTCAAAATTTTTTTTCTATAGAAAATTTTGACAAAATTTTATTTTGTCAAAATTTTATTTCTATAGAAAATTTTTTCCAAATTTTATTTCTATAGAAAATTTTGTCAAAATTTTACTTCTATAGAAAATGTTGTCAAAATTTTATTTCTATACACGGATGAAAAAGACTGTTTTTCCTATGTTTGGCTATAAACATTATATGTTTGGAACACAAATTTTTAAACACAATATTTTTGAGTGCAAGCATATAATGTTCATAAACTAGCATAACATGTGTGGGACATATATGTTAATATGTTAGAACATATAATGTTTGGGACATAAAATGTTTGTAAATATAATATGCTTGGATGCAAACATATATTAATTTAGAAATAGCCTATAAACATATATGTGTTTAGTAGCTTGGAGCGCTATTTAACAGGGAGCGATATTGAATTAAGTTGGTGGTTGTTGCTTGTTATTACAAAATTAACATTTTATTTTTCCTTGGGCAATTGATCAGCTACTTCTTTGATCCTTACAAACTGTGTGGTCCGCTGTTCGAATCCCCGTCCGGCAAAAGGTAAAATTAAAATAAAATAAAAAATCATACAATTGAATAATTTCTTTTACAATGTTTGTATTACAGAAAAAGGTGCTAAGAACTAAAAAATCTCGTGGAAGTGAGAAAGATGTGGGGGAATATACAATTGGGCAGAAACAAAATTTTGAGCATTCAGGTCGAAAACATATGTTGTTAGCACCTATATTACCTGTTTATTTTCATAATTCGTTATGATTGTAAATATATAAATAAATAAATAAAATTTTGAGCACAATATTGTTTGGGAGAATTTTTTTAAGCATATAATATTTTTGGGTGCAAAATGCTTCCAAACATATTATATGTTCACATAATAACATATTGTTTTTTGGAAGACAACATTATTGAATTTGGATGCAAAAATACAAAATGTTTGGAACTTAGACTACCCAAACATATATTGTTTAGACTAATATGCTTTCAAACATATTATATATTGGAAGAGATCAAACATATAAATGTTTGGGCAATACCCAAAAATGTATATGATTGAAGCAAAATATGTTTGGGAGTATATGTTACAGAAGCGATTTTTTATGAGCGTGTAGAAACTTTAAACTTAATTATATACGTATTTAATCGGACTATGTGGTATATATTACGTTGTTAGGAAGTTTTATGATACCTTGTCATCGGCTTCAGTAGATGTTTCTACGCAATCCATGGTGGACGGTACATAAGCTTCGGCCTGGCCGAACTTACGGCCGTATATACTTGTTTTATAATGCTATGTTTCCTAATTCAGTAAGGGAGGTTTAGGGTATAATATACTCGGCCCCCACCGACTTTCTACCTTGGTCACTTGTTTTGCAACTGTGGCCGAAACATCCTAATGTATCGACCACAACATATATAGATATAAGGCAGTAAGCATATATGGGAATTGAGGATATATTTTCACTATTCATTCAAGCCTTCAACGGATATATTTCTCTCCAGCTCATACGACAGACTTCATGTGGACGATGAGGCAGGCTGTGTTTTTAAGCAATGATCCGGCCATCAACATCATGGCATTTACCAATTTCCCTCCCTTGAGTTCTGATCTTTTTTAAATGTTGACAACATTTGTTGCCATCATGTTTTATATGCCTTCAGTTGATGTTGGACAAGACTTTAATGCCTCTTTTTTTCTTTTTTATGGAGGCTGGTTAATTCTTTGAAAACGAATCTTTTGTCAGATCTTTGTTGTGTAATTTAATAGCCAATGAGAGAGAAAAATAACACCATTAATTGGGATAAATTATAGGAAAACAAATATATAAGGCAGGAAATTTGGCTTGGCCAAAATCGTAAATACCCATTACCTTGGATGGCACACAAGAAATTTGCTTAAAGACACTTGTTTTGTATTGATATTTATAGAACTCCTTGTATTGAGTTCTATAAATATCAGGTCCTCTGGAGCACTATCTTGTAGTGGATAACATAAACATCTCGATCTCATACACCTTAAATTGTGTAGTAGATTATGGATCTTGACGAACCATGTCATGTTCACAGTTTCTTCAATCTGATAACCATAAAATAAATCTTAAGTCCGCCTGATATATGTAGACGCTATATAAATTTCTAGTCTATTGGTTATTGTTTCGAACCTACAGGAAAAAAATATGACAGGTTCCAAAGATTTTGTCTTTACACCAATGATAATTCCGAGCCAAAGAAGCGAAGAATTGAAGGAAGAATATATTTCAGACACAATTATTTTTTTTAATTTGAGTTTTGCTACCTTAGTTTTAGCAAACATATTTTAATTTATTCGTTTTTTTCGGCTTTTTTGTTCATGTGCTATCAAAGTCCTTAAAAAACGTGTTAACGTGTTAGAAATTATGCTATGTATCAAGTATCAATAAAGTGATGAAAGATATCTCACATTTTTAAACGCTGTTTTGCTTTGTAGTAAAGATGCAAAAAGTCAACAAATTTAAAGATAATTTCATTAATTTTTCAGAATTATTAAAATCAAGTTGACCTTAATCAAACAAAATTTTCTTTCTTATGAAGACACCCAGTTTCACCTAACTATAAGAATAGTTAAAACGACTTCATTGATAAGTTTATAAACTTTAGGACAAGGAAAAAATCTTTATATCAGAGAAATACTTCTTATGTGCTAAGCAAATCGTATTTTAAGGACAAGAAATGTTTGGCCTCACGACAAAATTTTTTAGTGTGAAAGGAAAATTCGATGGAAATTAAAATTTAAAACTTAACTGAGAAAACAACTTAAAATAGAGATACAAATTACTAA
Source organism: Haematobia irritans (assembly GCF_050003625.1). Classification (NCBI taxonomy): domain Eukaryota; kingdom Metazoa; phylum Arthropoda; class Insecta; order Diptera; family Muscidae; genus Haematobia; species Haematobia irritans. The sequence continues at coordinate 88,244,535 of NC_134399.1, forward strand.
TAAATTAAGTTTTGACTTTGTCTTGTATATAATTGAAACAAGTACATTTTAGGATACCCATAACATTAAGGACAAATTTATATAATATATAGAATTTTTAATTTATTTAACAATTTACATATCCTCTCCCATAGGATGGGAGCTACACTATCTTTGTCATTCCGTTTGTAACACATCGAAATATTGCGCAAACATTTTATGAACTCTACGTGGGTATAAAGTTCAATGACCATATACATAAGTTACATATGAACTAAAGCAAAAGAAAATTTTCGTACGATTCCAGTACGATTATAATGGTCATGATTTGGTGCCAATGATTTTTATACCCTCCATCATAGGAAGGGGGGTATATTAACTAACTTTGGCATTCCGTTTGTAAGGCATTGAAATATTGCTCTAAGACCCAATAAAGTATATATATTCTGGGTCGTAGTGAAATTCTGAGTCGATCTAATCTGAGCCGTCTGTTGAAATCAGGCTAACTTCCGAGCGAAACAAGCTATCAACTTGAAACTCGGCACAAGTAGTTGTTATTAATGTAGGTCGGTATTGGAGGCTTTTACGTATAGCCTCCATATAAACCGACGCTCAGATTTGGCTTGCGGAGCCTCTTGGAGGAGCAAAATTCATGCGTTCCGGTTGAAATTTGGTACATGGTGTTAGTATATTGTCTCTACCATTACGCCAAAATTGGTCAACATCGGTCCATAATTATATATAGCTCCCATATAAACCGATCCGCAGATTTGACCTCCGGAGCCTCGTGGATGAGAAAAATTCATCCGATCCGATTGAAAGTTGGTACGTTGTGAAATTTGGTACATTGCGTTAATAACCATGCCAAACTTGGTCCATATCGGTCTATAGTTATATATAGCCGATCCCCAAAAAAATCTACCAAAATTTTATTTCTATAGAAAATTTTGTCAAAATGTTATTGCTATACAAAATTTTGTCAAGATTTTATTTCTATAGAAAATTTTGCCAAATTTTAGTTCTATATAAAATGTTGTCAAAATTATATTACAATACAAAATTTTGTCAAGATTTTATTTCTATAGAAAATGTTGTCAAAACTTTATTTCTATAGAAAATTTTGTCAAAATTTTATTACAATACAAAATTTGTTCAAGATTTTATTTCTATAGAAAATTTTGTCAAAATTTTATCAAACTGAATTATATAAGTATTTAATCGGCCTTTTGTGTAATATATACCCTGTATGGACTAACTTACAGTTGAGAAGACGGTGTTAAGAAGTTTTAAGATACCTTGCCATCGGCAAGTGTTACCGCAACCCAAGTAATTCGATTGTAGATGACAGTCTTTAGTACAAGTTCTATGCAATCCATAGTGGAGGGTACATAAGATTCGGCCTGGCCGAACTTAAGGCCGTATATACTTGTTTTTCCTTAAATATATGAAATTTTTGTAAACATCAGGAAACAAATTTATTATTTTTAATAAATTTTCTTCAATGTGACAAGAAGTATTAACTTATTTTTAAAATGTTGCAATTAAAAACCTATTTTATACAGATCTATACAAAAGACTGTGGAAAAGTTCATTCAACGGAACGGAATGACATGTACAATCGGGCGTGTTATAGATTTGTGTCTGGCGTTCTCTTTTCAACGACTCACTTGATCAAGTTGCTTAATCTTAATTTTGATATGCCTCGAATAATAAATAAGCAAAGTGGATTTTGAAGCTCTGCCCTAAACATTATGACGTCAGAGTTTTTACGAAACGGTTAAGATTTTGATAAGGATCTGACGTGTTTAAATGTGTGTTTAAATGAGTTGATCAAATATTGTCCCAAAATTTCTTAAGCATTAATTTTTTGTACGCACCACCATAGAATGGTGACGGGGGTTGTAACCACCCGACTGGCGTTCCAACTCTCGAAACCTATTTGCTACCTTTAATACCGACCGTGCTCAGGGTGAAAGGGTGGTGTCCGTGATTCCGAGAGATGGATTAGGCGCATTACCTGAAACAAAATTAGGTAGCAATAACCCTAAATACTGACCTCAGAAAACAATGAATGAAACAGAAACAGGAAATGAATGGAAACAAGGAGATAGAAAGAAATAAAATAAACGAAGTTATAAAAGAAAAACTCTTCGGAAGAATTTGCATTTCGACGAGGTAAGTTGTTATTTCCCCTATCGTTCTTTCACCCACCCAGCCTAAGTTATCTGTGAAACTTCAATCTAAGTTTTTCATGGAATTGTAAAATATAATCTAGAACATCTTTATATTAAAAGTATTATTTACATTTTATTACAATAGTGTTTGGCATCAATGGAATTTGATATAAAAAGATCTAAGTGAAATGATGGTGTATAAACTAAAATAATGTGAAAAAAAGTGTTGAAATGTATGATGAAAGTGATATGTAATGAATGAGTAAACGAGTTTTAAACTTGTTAAGAGTGAATGATTTAAAAAAAATATAGTTTGTAAATGACCAACCAAAAGGAATTTCCGAGTCGACATCAGGCCTGCTGCCACTACTAAATCCTGGGTGAAAATTTTGTTATTAAATAATTCATTCTCTTTTTTGAAAATATTATGGATTATATATAAAATTAGGTTTTAAATTCTCTCAGCAAGAAAAAAAATCTTGAAAATTAAGTCTTCGTCAATTTTAGAGCGGGAATACCATGGGCATAGCGGTTGAATGTAACTTTACTTCGATTTTGTTTAATATTGTTGTCGGATTTGATATGATTGAATTTAAACTTGATAACAATTAAAAAAATTTCTTGATAGAGGTTCTTTTCATATCCATTGAAATCATTGAATTTTCTTCCATTTTTCCATGAATTATCGAAATTAATAATCTATCTTTGGGAGGAAGAAGAGATCTATCTCTTTTTCCTGAAATTTAAAGACTGTTCTGTGAATGACTTAGCAACGTTACCTCCCAAAAGCGCAATGTCCAGATTGAAAAACCACAAAGTCGTTATAAATTTATTGATGCAGACAGTGATCTGTATATCAAAATATTTCTTTTTCCTCTTCGTTTTCTTTTTTCCTTAAAATTTTTTTTTCTTGTCTGTGCACAATTTGTTTCTCAATCCAATTAATTTCAAAACTACTAATTTATTTTTTCTTTTTGTATCAAATGGGATTACTGTGTGAGTGAAGCTCACAGGGTATAATAAGTTTGTCATTCCGTTTGTAACACATCGAAATATCGATTTCCGACTATATAAAGTATATATATTCTTGATCAGGGAGAAATTCTAAGACGATATAACGATGTCCGTCTGTCTGTCTGTCTGTTGTAATCACGCTACATTCTTCAATAATGAAGCAATCGTGCTGAAATTTTGCACAAACTTTTGTCTGCAGGCAGGTCAAGTTCGAAGATGGGCTATATCGGTCCAGGTTTTGATATAGTCCCCATATAAACCGACCTCCCGATTTGGGGTCTTGGGCTTATAGAGATCGCAGTTTTTATCCAATTTGCCTGAAATTTGAAATATAGAGGTATTTAACGATGTCCGTCTGTCTGTCTGTCTGTTGTAATCACGCTACATTCTTCAATAATGAAGCAATCGTGCTGAAATTTTGCACAAACTTTTGTCTGCAGGCAGGTCAAGTTCGAAGATGGGCTATATCGGTCCAGGTTTTGATATAGTCCCCATATAAACCGACCTCCCGATTTGGGGTCTTGGGCTTATAGAGATCGCAGTTTTTATCCAATTTGCCTGAAATTTGAAATATAGAGGTATTTTAGGACCATAAAGAGGTGTGCCGAAAATGGTGAGTATCGGACCATATTTCGGTATAGCCCCCATAAGAACGATCTCCCGATTTAACTCTTTTTCTAGGGTTTCTAGAAACCGTAGTTTTTATCTGATTTGCCTGAAATTGTAAATATTCTGATATATCAGGCTCACAAAAACGTATATCGGATTAAGTTTTTATCGGTCCATTTGGTAATGGCTCCATATAGACCGACTTCACTTCTTGAGGGTGTAGAGGGCGCACTGATCATGAAAATTGCTTGAAACTCAATGTAAAATTTCCAGATTTTACTTCTACATATTTAAGATTTCAAATCAAGGCGTTATTTTATAATTTTCTTGCACACTTACAAGAGATGTTAATGATTCCTCTAAAACTCAAACAAAAATGGTTCTTATAAATCCAGAATCTGATATAGTCCTCATAGGTGACATCTTTACATTTATCTTCGGGAAGTGTCCTCAAGTCCCCAAGCCCTCCTGAAATTTCAAAGGAAACCCTAATATTTGATTCATGGTGGTGGGTATTTAAGATTTAAGAACTTAGTACTGTATATACTTGTTTTTAATAATTTTTTCCAAACATTCTGTTTTCTATATTTCTCTTACTATTTCAGTTTCTAATTTACTTGTCTATAAGTCTTCAATTCGACATAAATATGCAATATCATTCATGTCTCATATCATACGGTCATTGTTTATTCTTCGTGTCAAAGTAAAAGGACACCTTTGAGAATCTGAAGTTTTACTCTTATTCTAATAAAACCATGTTGGATATTCTTAGACATGTTCAGGTTTGCTAGAGATAAATGGCTTTTTTTCCATAGATTCCAAATACTTCTGATTTTTTTTATATAAACAAGAAAAGTCCTTACTGTTGTTCTCTCATAGCTGGGATACTGCACTACTTGTCCATTTTTAGATTGTTTGCAGTTTGTGTTGTCTGTAAAAGCTTCTTTTAACACTTTGCTCAAACGTGCTAAAGTGGACAATGCAAATAGGAATAGAAAAGGAGAATAGCCAGAAATGGAACATAAATACGCCAGTATGAATTAATATATGTAAAGGTATCTTCTATGGCATCTCCATTTACCACAGGTATTCATGCCCTGTCCTAACACTACCATTATCACCGAAGGTGCATTCCAACAGCATAAACAGCAGCTGATGATGATGATGTCATGCATCACCACGTTTCTCGATGACAAGTTGCAAATATGCCAGGAAACACTGATGCAGCATAAAGCAAACTAATCTTCTCAAGTGGTGTTGCTTGTCCTGGAAACTGTTTTTTTTTTTTTTCATTAGAACACAGGTAGACTAAGAACGACGTTAGCCAAAACTCATTGAGTGACAAAAATATCTAGAAGATGTAGAAGAAAAAAGTTTGGATGTGAAAAACAACTTCTAATATAATATAAAACAAGTGAGTAAAGTAGAAAGTCGAGCGGGCCGACTATGTCAAACCCTAAACCATCCCTACTGGATTCGTAGACATTGTTTGTGGGGTATTAATGGAATAAGTTTGGGTGATGAACCGCATTTTCACATATAAGAACATAAAGGGGTACATGTTTATGGAGTCTTGCCACAACCTAAGCAGAAATGTTCGGAGCTATAGTTAATTTTGCACCTACAGAGTTAGTATGCTACTAATATTGAGTTAAGTAAAGTAGAAAGTCGGCGGGGCCGACTATGTCATACCCTAAACCACCCCTTACATCATAAGCGTTTGTGGGGAAACATTGATATAGGTCTGGGAGATAAACCGCAGTTGCATATTTAAGAAAATTAAGGGGTACATGTTTATGGGTGCTTTGTCTCAATCTGACTGTAGCTCATAATCAATGTTGCCAGGGAAAATGTTCGGTTTACCCTACAAGGACAAAAAAAGTTCCCTACTTTCCCATACATTCCCAAAAAATTTTCCTACAATATTTTTCATTAAATTTAAACAAATTTTACAAAACAAAAGTGGTTCTAAATACTTTATTATCTTAAAACATGAAAATGCAACTTATATAACCTAGAAAAAATCCTAATGTCTTTAGGATAAACAAAGCATTTCTGCGTCCCTTGAATCTCTTTCGTGAGGGATTACCTCCTTTTGACGCCGTTACCTTGGAAAAGGTTCGACTTGTCAAATTGTCGCCACCTGTCGACCCGTCTACAGGTCGACTAATTGGGCCCTGAAGTTAGCAACCCAGTGGGTGCACAGAAAAAAATTTCACGAAAATTTTTTCAATTAAAATTTTAATTGAGTTTTAAAAAATATTCAATTAAAAATTTAATTGAATCAACAAATTTTTTAATTGGAACAAAAATTAATAGTATCAATTAATTTTTTAATTGGATCAATTAATTTTTTAATTTACCTTCAATCAATTTTTTAATTGATATTATCATTTCTGTGATTGAAGACATTTCAATTATTCAATTGGATCAATTAATTTCGTGATTGAATCAGAAAAATTTTTTGTGTGTGTCTTTGAATTTCTCTGCATGGTGGCCTAATATCCCACCACACTTGAAATTCGTAGTAGGTACTTATTACGATGGTTTTATCCGCTATTAAAAAACACGTCCGTTCCGTTCGACGGTCAATGACGTCTTACACCCATATGACGATGGTCATATGGGTGTACGACGCTAAATATTAGGGAATTTCCCCTACTTCTACATTTAGGGAATTTCCCCTACTTCTAGCAACACTGGCTGTAGTGGATATTGCACCAACGGAGTTAGTATGCCACTAATATTTGAGTAAGATCAGTTAAGAAATGAGGCCTCCAATGTCAAACATAAGGTTATTAGGGGCAAATTTTTCTAAATCGGACGATACATATATGGGAGCTATATCTACATCTGAACCGATTTCGATGAAATTTTGCACATACCGTTAGTACTATAGAGGACTGGATCTAGCCAACTTTGAGTAAGATCGGTTAATAAATAAGGGTTCTATGGCCACGTTTGGGAAAATCTGGCTATACATATATATGGCAGGTATATCTCAATCTGAACCGATTTCAATGAAATTTTGCACATACAGTTAGTACTATAGAAGATTACATTTGGCCAACTTTGAGTACTATCGGTTGATAAACAAGGGTTTTATAGCCAAATTTAGGAAAAGCCGGGCGGTACATATATATGGGAGCTATAGCTAAATCTGAACCGATATCCATGATTTTTTACACATATAGTTAACAAAGTGCTATAGAAGATTACATTTAGCCAATTACATTGAGTAAGATCGGTTGATAAATAAGGGTTTTGTGGCCAAATTTGGCAAAATCGGGCGATACATAACATAGGAACATTAGTTCTACTCCCTACACAAAACTTCATGTAAATCGGAGTACAACTTTGTTCTTTGTGGTCATATGGGTGTAAATCGGGCGAGAGATATATATGGGAGTTGTATCTAAATCTGCACGGATTTCAACCAAACTTGGCACACTTTACGATAGTGCCAATTGTACTCCTTGTGTAAAATTTCATCATCTAATACTCTGGTTTCCGGGGCCATATACGTGGATATCGAGCGAAAGATATATATTGAAACTATATCTAAATTAGATCCAATTTCAACCAAATTTGGCCATATTACCATATTATCAATTGTACTCTTTATGGAAAATGTATACCAGAGCAAACGAAATAAAAAGGAAATATCATAGCATTCGATGAAAACTAATATTTCTTTTTCGGAGCGGGGAGGTTTTTCTTTTGGAAAACGCTCCGCTCCGGGTTTTAAAAATATCGCTCCCGCTCCGCTCCGGTCAAAAAAGGGTTTGCTTCGCTCCGCTCCTCGCTCCACTCCGAATCCCTGTATTAATATAATTATATTTACACCCTTCACCACTACTGTGGTACAGGGTATAATAAGTTTGTGCATTTGTATGTAAGGCTAAGCAGGGCCGGCCTTAGACCCATCTTTTAGTATACCGATTGTCTTAGAATTAAATTCTGAGTCGATTTAGCGATGTCAGTCCGTCTGTCTGTTCATGTATTTTTGTGTGAAAAGTACAGTTCGCAGTTTTGTCCTCAAATTTGGCACCGGGCCTTTTTTCGGCTCAAAGACGATCCCTATTGAATTTGGAAAAAATCGGTTCAGATTTAGATATAGCTGCACTGAAAAAAAGCATACTCGGTTCCAAAGATTTTGTCTTTACTTTAAAAAATTTGGTATTGATTCCGAGCCAAAGAAGCGGAGAATACAAGTAAGGATACTTTTAAGAAACAATTCTCTTTTAAATTTAGGTTATGTGTACTTGCTTCTAGGAAGCAAATTTTAATTTTTCGCTTTCTCAGCTTTTTATACCCTCCACCATAGGATGGGGGTATATTAACTTTGTCATTCCGTTTGTAACACATCGAAATATTGCTCTAAGACCCCACAAAGTATATATATTCTGGGTCGTGGTGAAATTCTGAGTCGATCTAAGCATGTCCGTCCGTCCGTCTGTCCGGCTGTCCGTCCGTCTGTGGAAATCACGCTAACTTCCGAACGACACAAGCTATCGACTTGAAACTTGGCACAAGTAGTTGTTATTGATGTAGGTCGGATGGTATTGAAAATGGGCCATATCGGACCACGTTTACGTATAGCCCCCATATAAACCGACCCCCAAATTTGGCTTGGGGAGCCTCCCGGAGCAGCAAAATTCATCCGATCCGGTTCAAATTTGGTACCTGATGTTAGTATATGGTCTCTAACAACCATGCAAAAATTGGTCCATATCGGTCCATAATTATATATAGCCCCCATATAAACCGATCCCCAGATTTGACCTCCGGAGACTTTTGGAGGGGCAAAATTCATCCGATCCGGTTGAAATTTGGTACCTGATATTAGTATATGGTCTCTAACAACCATGCAAAAATTGGTCCATATCAGTCCATAATTATATATAGCTCCCATATAAACCGATCCCCAGATTTGCTCTTGGAGGAGCAAAATTCATCCGATCCGGTTGAAATTTAGTACGTGGTCTTAGTATACGGTTTTTAACAACCATTCAAAAATTGGTCCATATCGGTCCATAATTATATATAGCCCCCATATAAACCGATCCCCAGATTTGACCTCCGGAGCCTTTTGGAGGGGCAAAATTCATCCGATCCGGTTGAAATTTGGTACCTGATGTTAGTTTACGGCCTGTAATAACCATGCAAAAATTGGTCCATATCGGTCCATAATTATATATAGCCCCCATATAAACCGATCCCCAGATTTGACCTCCGGAGCCTCTTGGAAGAGCAAAATTCATCCGATCCAGTTGAAATTTGGTACATGGTGTTAGTATATGGTCTCTAACAACCATGCAAAAATTGGTCCATATCGATGCATAATTATATATAGTTCCCATATAAACCGTCCCCAGATTTGACGTCCGGAACCTCTTGGAGGAGCACAAGTCATCCGATACGGTTGAAATTTGGTACATTTTGTCAATATATGGCCTCTAACAGCCATGTAAAAATTGGTCCATATCGGTCTTTAGTTATATATAGCCGATGACTTATTACACAAAAATTGGTCCATATCGCCAAAAATAATCTACCAAAACTTTATTTCGATAGAAAATTTTGTCAAATTTTATTACTATAGAAAGTTTTGTCAAAATTTCATTTCTATAGAAAGTTTTGTCAAAAGTTTGTTTCTATACAAATGTTTGTCAAAATTTTATTTCCATAGAAAATTTTGTCAAAATTTTATTTCTATAGAAAATTTTGTAATCTACCAAAACTTTATTTCCATAGAAAATTTTGTCAAATTTTATTACTATAGAAAGTTTTGTTAAAATTCCATTTCTATAGAAAGTTTTGTCAAAAGTTTATTTCTATAGAAATGTTTGTCAAAATTTTATTTCTATACAAAATTTTGTAAAAAATTTATTTCTGTAGAAAATTTTGTCAACATTTTATTTCTATACAAAATTTTGTCAAAATTTCATTTCTATACAAAATTTTGTCAACATTTTATTTCTATAGAAATTTTTGTCAAAATTGTATTGCTATAGAAAATTTTGTCAACATTTTACTTCCATAGAAAATTTTGTCAACATTTTATTTCTATAGAAAATTTTGTCAAGGTTTCATTTCTATATAAAATTTTGTCAAAATTTTATTTCTATAGAAAATTTTGTCAAATTTTCATTTCTATAGAAAATTTTGTCAACATTTTATTTCTATAGAAATTTTTGTCAAGGTTTCATTTCTATATAAAATTTTGTCAAAATTTTATTTCTATAGAAAATTTTGTCAAATTTTCATTTCTATAGAAAATTTTGTCAACATTTTATTTCTATAGAAATTTTTGTCAAGGTTTCATTTCTATATAAAATTTTGTCAAAATTTTATTTCTATAGAAAATTTTGTCAAACTAGATTATATACGTATTTAATCGGCCTTTTTTTGTTTAATATATACCCCGTATGGGCTAACTTACAATTTAGAAGACAGTGTTAAAAAGTTTTACGATACCTTGCCATTCGCAAGTGTTATCGCAACCCAAGTAATTCGATTGTGGATGACAGCCTTTAGTTCCTACGCAATCCATGGTGGAGGGTACATAAGATTCGGGCTGGCCGAACTTACGGCCGTATATACTTGTTTTTCTTCATATGCTATCAAAGTCCTTTAAAAATGAGTTAACGGCAACTTTATTTTCCAAATTAGGACTCGACTTCCAGTAGAAATTATGCTATGTTTGAAGTAAAAAACTTCTTTAAAATAAAATTTTGAAAAACATGTCCTATATTTTAACGATTTTTTGCTTTGTAGTCAAGATGCAAAAAGACAACAAATTTAAAGACAATTTAATTAAATTTAAAGAATTTTTCTGAATTATTAAAGTCAAGTTGACATTAGCCTATATATTTTTTCTTTCATGTTAAGATACCAATTTTTAAGTCAAATCACTTAATTATAAGGACAATACGACTTCATTGAAAAGTTTAACGACTTTTCGACAAGGAAAATAACTTTATTTTAGAGAAATGCGTCTTCTATGCTAAGCAAAATTTGTATTCGTATTTTAAAGACATGAAATCGTTGACCTCACGACAATAATTTTTTCAGTGTGCCATATATATATATATTTATAACCGATGTGGTAATAAATGATCAACCGATCTGTTTCTAATTTCGTATAATCGAATGTTTTGTGAATCTCGTAAATTTTGCAGAATCAAATCGGTTCAGATTCAGATATAGGTCTCTTATATAGCTTTCGCCCGATTTACTCATCTATGGCCCCAGAGGCCAAAGGTTTACTCTGAGTTACGTCAATTTTTGCACAAGGCGTAAAATTAAATATGCATACCAAATTTAGTTGAAATCGGTTCCTTTGGTGTATTTATCATATAACTTTAAACACTTGCCCCTTTATTTGCTGATGTTGCCGAATGCACAACACGATTTTTATTATATGAAATGTGTGTTTTGGTGTATCCCATTTCTTTTTGTGCAATAAGCTCCTATCTTATGTTCCCATATGACAACAATATCCTGACAGTACTTCATACTCCATAAACTTCTGATTTTGAACATCGGTTCGCAGATTCAATTATGTGTTAAATCAATTTAATATATATTTTTAAGAGCAACACTTACAATTTTTGAGTAAAAATTATAAAAATATTCATTATGAAAAAGAATTGTATTGTATTTAATATTCACACAAAGCATAAATTACAAACAACATCTCTTCTCAAAGAATTTTAATTAGGGTCTTAGATTTGTATAGCATTATGGTATTGATATTTATGCAAATATAAGCTTTTCAGTTTTACTTTAACTCATGCTATATATGGGTATCCATCCATGTGCTTAAAATTTCACACATTTGTTGTGTGCAAAGTGCCACTTTAGCCATCAGTTGCATTCTTTTAAGCCATAAAATACGTTGCGTTTGTAACAACATTTCAAAGTGGCAATATGCAAACAGACTTTCCTGCCTACAACATCCAAGTAAAATGTGATATATGAATACACGAATGTAAGAATATTAGGGTGGAATGACAATTAAAATATTAAGTATCGGCAAGTAATTTAAATCAGAAATGTTGACCAGACTGATCTTTACGAATTATCTTCAAAAATACTCTCACTCAATTTCAAATAACCTTAGATTGTTTCCCAGATGACACTCCCTTTTTTGTACCCCCTGAAAAGTTCAAACATTATTACAAAATTTATATACCCGTGCCATATATTTTTATAAGTTAGTGCATATGTTTGCAACACCCAGAAGGAGACGCGATAGACAGATAGTGTCTTTGGCAATTATGATCAGGGCCAGTCCCTGAGTCTATCTAGTCATGTTCGTCTGTTCGTGCATCCGTCGGTCTGTCAACGCATTTTTACGATTAAAATCTAGGTCGCTGTTTTTTTGGTCCAATCGATTTAAAATTTTGCACAAGTACACACAAACAAAAATTTTTCTGATTCAATCACGAAATTAATTAATCCAATTAATTTTTTAATTGAAATGTCTTCAATCATGAAAATGATAGTATCAATCGCAGTTTTAAGTGGGCATTAAAAAAATACTTGATTAAAAAAATTAATTGATTTCATTAACAAATTTCAATTAACTCCATTAAATTTTTATTTAAAAACGTTACTCTTTTCACTTACTTTCTTAACTGACTTACGTCCATTTTCATGTAGCTCCGTTAAGCTTTAACTGCCAGTTCACAAAAAGTAAATTCCAAATATCTTCTCTCCGGTTAAATTTAACTGAAAAATTTTCGGCAGTTAAGTTCCTAAATGCCATATGGAATATATAGTCAGCTATGCCCATAATACGGTATAAAAAGTCGTTAGTTAATTGACAAATTTTTCAACTTCGATCAACTTTTTAATTGTATGTGTATGTGTTTTTGCTTAGAATAGAAACGTACTGTTTTTGGAAGAAATCGCTATGCTCTTATACGGCCCCAGAAGCCAGAATTTTACCTTGAATTACATTAACTTTTGTACAAGGAGTACAATTGATAATGTTGTAAAGGGTGCCAAATTTGGTTGAAATCGTTTCAGATTCATATATAGATCCCATATATATCTTACACTCATACGAACGCAGAGTCCAAAGCTTTCATCCGACTTACGTGAAATTTTGAGCAGAGAGCAAAACTTACAATCTAGCTATTCCAAATTTGGTAAAACAAATGGGGTCAGACTTAAATATAGCCCCCATATGTATCGAAAATCTATAAAATAGTGCAAAGTCCCGCCCGACTTTGAAACTTTCCTCACTTCTTATTTGTATACACTCCACCATAGGATGAGTGTACATTAACTTTGTTATTCCGTTTGTAACACATTGAAATATATATATACATTCGGGGTCGTGGTGAAATTCTGAGTTTAGCTATGTCCGTCCGACCGTCTGTCCGGCTGTCCGTCGATCTGTGGAATTCACGCTAACTTCCGAACGAAACAAGCTATCGACTTGAAACTTGGCACAAGTGGTTGTTATTAATGTAGGTCGGATGAGCCATATCGGGCCACGTATAGCATATAAATCCCCAGATTTAGCTTTCGGAGGTTTTAGGAGGAGCCAATTGTAATAGATCTGGTTGAAATTTGGTACGTGGTATAAGTACCTGACCTCTAACATTCATGCCAAAATTGGTCCATATAGGTACATAATTATATATAGCCCCCATATAAACCGATCCCCAGATTAGGCTTTCGGACCCTCTAGGAGGAGCAAATTTCATCCGAACCGATTGAAATTTTGTACGTGGTGTCAGTATATGGTATCTAACATTAATGCCAAAATTGGTCCATATCGGTCTATAGTTATATATAGCCGATCTCCAATCACACAAAAATTGGTCCATATCGGTTCATAATCATGGTTGCCACTCGAGCCAAAAATAATCTACCAACATATTATTTCTATATAAAATTTTGTCAAAATTTTATTTCTATAGAAAATTTTGTTAAAATTTTATTTCTATAGAAAATTTTGTCAAAATTTTATGTCTATAGAAAATTTTGTCAACCTGAATTATATACGTATTTGATTGATCTTTATACCCTGCGCCACACTGTGGAACAGGGTATTATAAGTTAGTGCATATGTTTGTAACACCCAGAAGGAGACGAGATAGACACATGGTGTCTTTGGCAATAATGCTCAGGGTGGGTCCCTGAGTCGATATAGCCATGTCCGTCTGTCCGTCCGTCCGTCCGTCTGTCTGTGAACACATTTTTGTGATCAAAGTCTAGGTCGCAATTTAAGTCTAATCGCGTTCAAATTTGGCATATGTTCCTAATTTGGGTCAGAATAGAACCCTATTGATTTTGGAAGAAATCGGTTCAGATTTAGATATAGCTCCCATATATATCTTTCGCCCGATATGGACTAATATGGTCCTAGAAGCCAGAGTTTTGGTAAAATTTGTTTGAAATTTTTCACTAGGAGTACAATTAGTAGTGCAGTTAAGTGTGCAAAATTTGATTGAAATCGGTTCAGATTTAGATATAGCTCCCATATATATCTTTCGCCCGATAAGGACTAATACGGTCCCAGAAGCCAGAGTTTTACCCCAATTTGATTGAAATTTTGCACTAGTAGTAAAATTAGTAGTGTAGTCAAGTGTGCAAAATTTTATTGAAATCGGTTCAGATTTAGATATAGTTCCCATATATATCGTTCGCCCGATTTACACTCCTATGACCACAATGGCCAATCTTTTACTCCGATTTAATTGAAATTTTGCACAGGGAGTAGAATTAGCTTTGTAACTATGTGTGCCAAATTTGGTTGAAATCGGTTCAGATTTAGATATAGCTCCCATATATATGTTTTTCTGATTGCGACAAAAATGGTAAAAATACCAACATTTTCCTTGTAAAATCGCCACTGCTTAGTCGAAAAGTTGTAAAACGACTCTAATTTTCCTAAACTTCTAATACATATATATCGAGCTATAAATCATAAATAAACTTTTGCGAAGTTTCCTTAAAATTGCTTCAGATTTAAATGTTTCCCATATTTTTTTACTAACATTGTGTTCCACCCTAGTGCATTAGGTTAGGTTAGGTGGCAGCCCGAAGTATCAGGCTCACTTAGACTATTCAGTCCATTGTGATACCACATTGGTGAACTTCTCTCTTATCACTGAGTGATGCTCGATTCGATGTTAAGCTCAATTACAAGGGACCTCCTTTTTATAGCCGAGTCCGAACGGCGTTTCACATTGCAGTGAAACCACTTAGAGAAGCTTTGAAACCCTCAGAAATGTCACCAGCATTACTGAAGTGGGATAATCCACCGCTGAAAAACTTGTTGGTGTTCGGTCCAGATCGAGTGATATTTAGATGTACGTATTTGGGACAAACCTTTATATATAGCCCCTAACACATTTGACGGATGTGATATGTTATCGAAAATTTAGATCTACAAAGTGGCGCAGGGTATAATATAGTCGGCCCCGCACGACTTTAGACTTTCCTTACTTGTTTTTATATATTTTCCACTGTTTTTGTTTTTTTTTTTTTTTTGAATTTTCTTTCTTGATAAATATTTTGACTTACTCGTCGTACGTTCCGATTTCTTTTGACGACGAACAAAAAAACTGTGCCCATAATGACAAAATGATAAACAAGGCAAAAACACATGTTGTTTTTTAATGTCTATTCTCCTGGTTCCGATTGTCTCTTTACTCCGAATACGCAATTTAATGTTCAAATTAAATAATATTTAGACTCGCCAATTTTTGGCGAAGCCTTATTAACATGGCAATCGCATAGCCAAAACAAATGAACACGTAAAACTTTTTTTCGAAAAAACATACACACAGATTCACAAAAATTATTCTCTTTTGATTCTCTTGCTGTGTTATGTTGATATCTTTTGTCAACTTTCCCGGGTTCTTTCTCATATATATGTCACATATATGTCACAACATATATATGTTTACTCGAAATTTGTAAATTTATATATGTTTACATTAGCACATATTATTTTTATGAAATATTCTTGTCCTAAACATAATATATTCTAACATATTAACATATGTGTCCCAAATATTTAATTCTAATTTAGGAACATTACATTTTTGCACTTAAATATATTGTGTTTAAAAATTGTGCCCGAAACACATTTTGTTTATATCGGAACATATTTTTATAACAGTGTAACTAACGTAAGCAAAAAATTATTCGAGTAAAGGAAAATTTCTCCAAACCTAATAATTCCATGAACTAAAATAAAGTTCAATTAGCTTTAGTGAAATAGAGAGATTACCTTTTTTGTGTTTTCCGTCAAATGCCATAACTGTGATTCTATTTGGATGTCATCGTTTTTGTATGGTCTAAGCTTTAATCATGATAAACTAAAATATAAAATTTTAATAATTTTTTCTAGAAATTTAAAATTTTAAAGTCAATCCTTAGGGAAAACTTTACCAACTTTATATTTATTAAAATTCGAAACACAATCCACCCCCATGTATTTAAGCTACGAGTCATTGTCATGCATAAATGTTTATATGTATATCATCATATATTTTATGCGAATATACATAATCTGAAAACACTCAGTATGTAATGCTTCATACTTAACTTTAAGTATTATCATCATCCTCATAATCGAAATTGTAGGCTGTATATGACCATATATGTCATGACCTTTTTGGCTGCTGTGGGAAACATTCCGACATTAAAGTTAGACTTGTGGAATCTCAGATACTCGTATATGCCTTTCCTCAAGGTACAAATAATATTTTCATAAAAAAATATTGTCAATCTATTTATTTTAATTAATAAATAAAATGGAGTTTTACGCAAATATTCCTCTTATCGCACCAAAGTACTTTTACTCTCATTGCCAAATTGATATTTTGGCGTTTGGTTTTTTTTTTTTCATTGCGACTATCTACATCAACACCACAAACGTATTTTAGGTTGGACAACTCAAATGGTTTCATCGCAAATTGCAGTTGACATGTTAAAATTGTCACAATTTTCCAGCATTACTATCCGAATGAAGTATATCAGCGTACGCACTTCAAACCGCAAATATATGTGAACAGAGCTTGATGATAAAGGCTTAACAGTTGCAGTAAATATTGAGTAAACACATTACTTTATTCTTTTAATATCCTTCACCATTGATGTGGTACATGGTGTAATGAGTTCGTGCATTTGTATGTAACACTACACTCCAAAAAATAATACATTTATTTAATGAATCGTATTCGCAAAAATTTTCCAAACACGGAATTCATAAATTGTATGAAAAAAGTTCATAATTTAAATAAAAACTAGTTTTGAATAACTACTACAAAAAAACGCTTCCCTAACATACGAGTATGTTCCAAACGTATTTTGCAGGAAGCACATATATTATTGGAAACATTAATATGTTTGTTTTATGTGAACATATTATATGTTTTGAGCCCAAAAATAGTATATGCTTGGAAAAATTTTCCCCAAAGAAGATTGTGTTCATTTCCTCGCATAATTTTCACTTCCACGAAATTTTTTATACCCTCCACCATAGGATGGGGGGTATATTAATTTTTGTCATTCCGTTTGTAATACATCGAAATATTGCTCTAAGACCCCATAAAGTGTATATATACTGGGTTGTGGTGAAATTCTGAGTCGATCTGAGCATGTCCGTCCGTCCGTCCGTCTGTTGAAATCACGCTAACTTCCGAACGAAAGAAACTATCGACTTGAAACTTGGCACAAGTAGTTGCTATTGATGTAGGTCGGATGGTATTGCAAATGGGCCATATCGGTCCACTTTTACGTATAGCCCCCATATAAACGGACCCCCAAATTTGGTTTGCGAATCATCTAAGAGAAGCAAATTTAATCCGATGCGGCTAAAATTTGGTACATGTTGTTAGTATATGGTCTCTAACAACCATGCAAAAATTGGTCCACATCGATCCATAATTATATATAGCCCCCATATAAACCGATCCCCAGATTTGGCTTGTGGAGCCTCTAAGAGAAGCAAATTTAATCCGATCCCTCTAAAATTTGGTACAATTTCTGCATGGTCTCCAACAACCATGCAGAAATTGGTCCACATCGGTCTGATTCAGTTCAAATTTGGTACGTGGTGTTAATATATGGCCTCAAACGCCCATGCAAAAATTGGTCGAAATAGGTCCATAATTATATATAGGCCCCATATAAACCGATCCCCAAATTTGACCTCCGGAGCCCCTTGGAAGAGCAAAATTCATCCGATTCGGTTGAAATTTTGTACTTGATGTTAATATATTGTATCCAACAACCATGCAGGAATTGGTTCATATCAGTCCATAATTATATATAGCTCCCATATAAACCGATCCCCAGATTTGACCTCCGGTGCTTTATGGAGAAACAAAATTCATCCGATCTGGTCGAAATTTGGTACTTGGTGGTAGTATATGATATTTAACAACCATGCTAAAAGTGGTCCATATCAGTCCATAATCTTATATAGCCCCCATATAAACCGATCCCGAGATTTGGTTTTGGAGCCTCTTGGAGTAGCAAATTTCATCCGAGTCAGTTGAAGATGAAATTACACAAAAATTGGTCCATATCAAGTTCATAATTATATATAGCCTAGTCTTGTGTCGTTCCGGAACGAACTAGTTCCAATGAACGGTTCACTAAAAGGAACGACTGTCACTAGTTCCATCTCTTTCGTTATCATCGTTCCTTTTGTCATTTAGTTTTATTTTCAATTTACGCTCCATCGTTCCTCGGATCGCAGTTTGATTTTTTTACTTCTGTTTGAGCCATTTGCCAATTCATTCATTTTGGCGCGTATGTATTTAAACCATTGATTGATATGCTGCTATTTAATAGAATCTTTAATTCCATCTCGGGCTCTTCACAAACGACAAAAAAATCGTAATTTCTTGCAATGAATAATTTTGCACAGAGTATAGTATTATTCAATTCAAAAATCCATCCAAAGAGTTTGGCTTCCTGAATTTAGTTACTAACTTAAATTTTTTTATATTACTATAAACTATTTGAAGTAATTTCACTCAATTTTTCCATATTTTTGTATCTTTCAATAGACCACGAACTTCGTTACACAAAGTAAACAAACAATGTAATGTCTATCTTTAGTAGATGACAGTGATGACAAATATACAAGTCCGGAACGAAAAGGAACGATGGAACGATTTGAAGGAACTAGTTCCTTTGTACAAAAGGAACGATGAGTCCGAATCACTACGGTGAACGATTTTGCCCAAGACTAATATAGCCCAGATATAAGCGACCCCTATATTTCAATTCTAGCTCTCTACGTACCGTGCAAAAGTCCATGTCGATTTGTAATTATTTGTAGACTTACTTATAAAAAAGTTATTTTTGAACCAACAACACAGTCCATTTCGTTTATATCAAACACTGTTCTTTTCTGACTTTAGGTCTTTAATAAGACACATTTTAAAGTTCATAGTAAACATTTAATATAGTAGAATGTAATGTTGAACATTTTTTCGGAATCTCCCGACCATATCTGGAATATATGTAAAAAAACAAAAAAAAAAACTTTGGTCGAAGCAGGGATCGAACCCACGACCCTTAGCATGCAAGTCGGACGTAGCAACCACTGCTCCACTGTGCCGAACTAAATGTTTGTTTCTGTTAAATAAACTTTGTTTATTCGGTTCGTGGGCGCCGCAAGCTATGCTATATAAATATAACTTATATGGATAATTATCTATTGATGGCCATAACAGGTACATAGCTCAGTGGTTAGTGTGTTGGCGTACAAAGTGCATTGTCCACGGTTCGATTCTCCGTCCAGGCGAAAGGTAAAAAAAATTTTAAAATTTATAAAATGGTATAATTTCTTCTACATTGTTTGTATTACAGAAAAAGGTGCTAATGACTAAAAAACTTCGTGGAAGTGAGAAAGATATGAGGGAAAATGCAATTAGCTAGAAAAAAAACTTTTTTGAGGTAGTCTTTATGAAATTGTTTTTACATCCTGGAAAAGAATAAACGTTTATCACAAAAAGTATATACTTTTCTTCCAAATATACTTCCTTTAAACGAAAAGCAAATGAGAAACGAACTTTGTTTGTCTAAAATTTCGTTTGGGAGGAAAGAATTATTTTTTTGCGTGTGGAGAATCGAACCGATGACCATACAGTTTGTAAGCCAACACACTATCCACTGGGGTACGTAGCTGTTATAGTCACCAGTAGACAATTATCATTATAAGTTACACTTATATAGCATAGTTTGCAGCGCCCATACATTTGTTGGCCACGTGGAGCAGTGGTTAGCATGCCTGCCTTGCATGCCAAGGGTCGTGGGTTCAATCCCTGCTCCGACCGAACACCATTTTTTTAATTTACACATTTATATTTATACTATATAAATTTTTATAATGAGATTTCAAAATGTGGTTTATTAAAGATTTATAGTCAGTGTCTGATATAAACGAAATGGACTGAGCTTTTGGATAAAATATAATTTTTTTATTGCAAAAATAACAATTTTGCAAAAAAAAATATTTTTGGTATAAAAGTTTGAAATTTTGGAAGGAATTCAAAAACTCTAACAGAAGAAGAACGTGGAGTCGAGTATAAATATACATAAATAATTTTTAGTATACCATAAATTTATTTGGGCGTGAACAGTTTTTAAATAAAATAAACTTTTTCAATTGTTTTAGCTGCAAAACTCGAACTTAATGTCCGCTTTTATATTTGAAGGTGTCCGTCAACTCCACTTGGACTACTTACTAATAAAAGGGGACCTAATTTTGTTTTTATACATTTTACTGTTTAATTTTTCACTATTTCCTCCTTTTTCTCATGTTACTGTCCCAACTCTAAAAAAGAGTATAGTGCCCTTTCGTTATTTTTATGAAGATCCCCTTGTAATTTTTGTATATTTTCCACCGTTTTTTAAATTTCCTTTGCCTGAATATCTTGACTTACTCCTCGTACGTTCTGTTTTCTTGTAACGAACCAAGAAAAAAAGTATGCCCATTATGCCAAAATGATAAACAAAACACATGTCAACACATACATAAAATACTGCTCTCAACGCGAGCAAAAAATGTGCCTACCAGAAATATTGATTTTAGACCCCATATAAAGGGTGATACGGTCAAAATTTGGTCAAGGGTAAACGCGTGTAAATCGGTGAAATCGTTTATTTAAAAAATCAAATTAAATTTTTTTTTTCAAGTTCAATTAGTATAAAATTCAGGAAAAATATTCAGTTAGGCTTTCGCTTTTCCAAATCCGAATTGCCAGGCCTCACGCTTGACACCTGCCATCAGATTTTGTACAGCCACCTTGTCCACCTTCTTCGCCGCAGAAAGCCAGTTTGCCTTGAACTGCTGCTCGTCCTTAGCAGTTTTTTGGTCTTCTTTAGGTTCCGCTTGACAATAGCCCAGTATTTCTCAATTGGGGTGAGCTCTGGCGTGTTGGGAGGGTTCTTGTCCTTGGGAACCACCTGAACGTTGTTGGCGGCGTACCACTCCATGGCCTTTTTACAGTAATGGCAAAATGCCAAATCCGGCAAAAACAGTACGGAACAACCGTGTTTCTTCAGGAAAGGCAGCAGACGTTTATTCAAACACTCTTTCACGTAAATTTCTTGGTTGACAGTCCCGGAAGCTATGAAAATGCTGCTTTTCAAGCCACAGGTACAGATGGCTTGCCAAACCAGATATTTCTTTGCGAACTTTGACAGTTTTATGTGCTTGAAAATATCTGCTACCTTTCCCCTTCCTTTTGCCGTATAAAACTCCTGTCCCGGAAGCTGCTTGTAGTCGGCTTTGACGTAGGTTTCGTCGTCCATTACCACGCAGTCAAACTTCGTCAGCATCGTCGTGTACAGCCTCTGGGATCGCGCTTTGGCCGTCGTATTTTGTTTATCATCGCGATTTGGAGTCACTACCTTCTTGTAAGTCGATAGTCCGGCTCGTTTTTTGGCTCGATACACGGTTGTAGATGATATACCCAGCTTATTTGCGGCATCTTGGAGAGAGAGGTTAGGGTTTCGCTTGAAACTACCGGCAACTCTCTTTGTCGTCTCAGCGGCTTCCGGTTTTCGATTTCCCCCGATCCAGACTTCCTGGCTGTCGACAAACGTTCCCCAAACACTTTAATTACATTTGATACGCTGCTCTTCTTGCTTGGACGGCATTTTGACAACTGAAGAGTGAATTCCAAAATCAAAATAGGAGCAACATTCTACACACACACCTTCAAAATGAGGGGTGTTCAGGTTTTTTTGTGGTTAGGTTAGGTTTATGGTTAGGGTGTAATAAGTTTGATCAGCCAAAAAATGTGCCTACCAGAAATATTGATTATAGACCCCATAAAATATATACCGATCGACCCAGAATCACCTCCTGAGTCGATCCGTCCGTCCGTCCGCCCGTCTGTCCATGTATTTGTTGTTCACAGGATTCCGGTCGCAATTATTAACCGATTTTGATGAAATTTGGTACAGGGAGGTTTTTGGGCACAAGGACGAACGCTATTGAATTTGGAAGAAATCGCATCACATTTAGATATAGCTCCCATATATGTATCGCCCGATTTCGACAAATGGGGTCACGTTGCGCTGTTTTTCAAACGGATCGTCGCCAAATTTGGCAGAAGATAATCTTTTCTATTGCCCTTCAAGTCTGCAAAATTTCATCCAAATCGGTTCAGATTTAGATATAGCTCTCATATATATGTATCGCCCGATTTTCCCAAATTTGGTCACAAAACCTTTATTTATCAACCGATCTTACTCAAAGTTGGCTAAATATAATCTTCTATAGCTATAACTATATGTGCAAAAAATCACCGAAATCGGTTCAGATTTAGCTATAGCTCCCATATATATGTACCGCCAGATTTTTCTAAATTTAGCCATAAAACCCTTATTTATCAACCGATCTTACCCAAATTTGGCTAAATGTAGTCTTCTATAGCACTAACTATATGTGCAAAAAATCATCGAAATCGGTTCAGATTTAGATATAGCTCCCATATATATGTATAGCCCGATTTTCCCAAATTTGGCCATAGAACACTTATTTATTAACCGATCTTACTAAAAGTTGGCTAGATCCAGTCCTCTATAGTTCTAACTATATGTGCAAAATTTCATCGAAATCGGTTCAGATGTAGATCTAGCTCCAATATATGTATCACCCGATTTTGAAAAATTCGCCCCTAATAACTTTATGTTTGACCATACAGGCCTCATTTCTTAACTGATCTTACTCAAATCTTGCACAAGGTAACCTTTTGTGGTGTTAATCAAACCAGCAAAATATTATGCTAATTGGTTCAGATTTAGATATAGCTTCCATATATATGCATCGCTCGATTTTCCCAAATTTGGCCATAGTACTCTTATTTATTAACCAATGTTACTCAAATTTCAAATTTTTATGTACTAGCCGATCGTACTTATACGTACTTGTAGCTCTTACATAAGAATATTGCTCGATATTTACAAATTTGTATTTATTACCCACACTAATTTAACAATTTTCTCTTTTTTTTAATAATGGGCTCAATATTAGTGGCATACTAACTCCGTAGGTGCAATATCAACACAGCCAGTGTTGCTACAAGTAGGGGAAATTCCCTATATGCAGGGTTTTTCTAATATTTAGCGTCTTGTAGGGACGTAGGGCCACAATGTAGGGCATTTTCACTCAACACAATTTGTAATAATTTTTACATTTTGGTGGCTCTAGAGGAGGAAATTAGAAGCCGGCAAGACTTGATCTTTAACAATGTGTGGTAAACTTTATTCCTGTAGAAAATTTTGTCAACATTTTATTTCTATAGAACATTTTGTCAAAATTGTATAGAATTTTTTTTCAAAATATTATTTCTATAAAAAATTTTCTCAAAAATTTATTTCTGTGGAATTTTTTCTCAAAATTTTATTTCTATAGAATTTATTGTCAAAATTGTATTTCT
This sequence comes from Haematobia irritans, assembly GCF_050003625.1. Lineage (NCBI taxonomy): Eukaryota > Metazoa > Arthropoda > Insecta > Diptera > Muscidae > Haematobia > Haematobia irritans. Next base: position 88,268,254 of record NC_134399.1, read on the forward strand.
ATAGAAAAATTTCTCACAAAAATTTGTTTATAGAAACTTTTTCCAAAATTTTATTTTTATAAAGATTTAAGAAAAAAGATTACTAATTTGGGTAGAATTCTACCAACTGTGGCAACCGTGGTCGTAATACAAATTTATATTCCAAGTTATATACGTTGCATATTCATGTTTTAAGATAATAAAGTACTTAGAACCATTTTTGTTTTGTAAAATTTTTTAAATTTAACGAAAAATATAGTAGGGAAAATTGTTTGGGAATGTATAGGAAAATAGGTAACTTTTTTTTGTCCTTGTAGGGTAAACCGAACATTTTCCCTGGCAACATTGACTATGAGCTATAGTCAGATTGACACAAAGCACCCATAGACATGTACCCCTTAATTTTCTTAAATATGCACACACAGAGAAGGATTATGATCACCTCAACCATGTTTCAAGAGCAAAATGTTATATTTGAATGGTGACCATGTAACATGTTTGTCGCAACCATGTTATTTTCTCGGAGATTATGCGTCTGATTTCGGCAAGTATATTATTTTTGGCGAGAAAAGAACATTTTTGCCATAAACATGTTGCATGGTCACCATCCAAAAATAACATTTTGCTCTTGAAACATGGTTGAGGTGATCATATTCCTTCTCTGCGTGCAACTGCGGTTTATCTCCCAGACCTATATGTTACCCCACAAATGCTTATGATTACTCATTCTGTAATGGTGATTTAGGGTATGATATAGTCGGCCCCGCCCGACTTTCTACTTTACTTACTTGTTAATAATGGGCTCAATATTAGTGGCATACTAACTCCGTAGGTGCAATATCAACACAGCCAGCGTTGCTAGAAGTAGGGGAAATTCCCTATATGTAGGGTTTTTCTTATATTTAGTGTCCCTATGGCCACAATATAGGGACATTTTCTCTCAACACAATTTTTAATCATTTTTACATTTTGGTGGCTCTTGAGGAGGAAAGGCAAGGCTTTATCTTTAACAATGTGTGGTAACAACAGTTACCACTCGTGCCAAAAAAATCTAACAAAATTTGAAGATTACCACAAATTACCACAAATATACCAAACAAATATTTCTATACAAATTTTTGTCAAAACTTTATTCCTGTAGAAAATTTTGTCAACATTTTATTTCTATAGAAAATTTTCTCAAAATTTTATTTCTATGGATTTTTTTCTCAAAATTTTATTTCTATAGATTTTATTGTCAAAATTTTATTTTTATAGAGATTTAACAAAAAAATATTAATATTTTGGGTAGAATTCTACCAACTGTGGCAACCGTGGTGGTAATACAAATTTATATTCTAAGTTATATATGTTGCATGTTCATGTTTTAAGATAATAAAGTAACACACTTAGAACCGTTTTTGTTTTGTAAAATTTTTTAAATTTAACGAAAAATATTGTAGAGAAAATTGTATGGGAAAGTAGGGAACTTTTTTTGTCCTTGTAGGGTAAACCGAACATTTTCCTGGCAAAACTTACAATGAGCTATAGTCAGATTGAGACAAAGCATCCATAAACATGTACCCCTTAATTTTCTTAAATATGCAACTGCGGTTTATCTCCCAGACCTATATCAATGTTACCACACAAATGTTTATGATTACTAATTCAGAAAGGGTGGTTTAGGGTATGATATAGTCGGCACCGCCCGACTTTCTACTTTACTTACTTGTTTTTTCAAATGTATATTCTCTTGGTTCCGAATGTCTACTCTCTTTACTCCGAATACTCATTCCAATATTCAAATTAAATAATATTTAGACTTAAGCATATCAAATTTTTGGCCTTATCATAAAACATTTTTCCGAAACAACATACAAGCGGTTTCACAGAAAATGCTCTATTTCCATTCTCTCGCTGTGTTATGTTGATATCTTTCGTCAACCGTCCCGTTTTAAAGGATTTTGATAGCATATGAAGAAAAAAAGCTAAAAAAAACGAAACATTAAAGTATGATTCCTAGAAGCAAGTATCCAAAACCCAAATTTTAAAGAGAATTGTGTCTTAAAATTATCCTTACTTGTATTCTCCGCTTCTTTGGCTGGGAATCAATGCCAAAATTTTTAAAGTAAAGACAAAATCTTAGGAACTGGGCATGCTATTTTTTCAGTGTACCGTAGTGCATCGTGGTAAGCAGTTTTTCACGTAAACTACTAACACAGTTTTTGTAATTCCACCCATAGACATTAAAATTTGGCCAACATTGATGCAAAGATATTTTTATTCGGAGTAAGATGCTTAATATTGTCCTCAACTGTGACCGCATTTAAGCTGCTCAATGCAACAAATGATGTTGTATCGCTCTCACATTGAGGATGTCACTGTTAAACATTGTGCGTGAGCGTTCATATAATTGTGGACGCAGATTTAAATCGCCACTTTGGAACTGGTGTTTTTATGAATCCAAAAATTTTTTTGTTGTGTTTTCGACTATGCCACTGTCCGAAGAGTTTATGCATCTGCGTCCGGTGGTCTCGTGGCATTAACTCCAGATCATACACTTTATCTCCACCTTGCCTGTGGTTGATGAAGCACTTTTGTTATACACATTCAAACATTGAGTGTTATGTGAATGAAATTTCGGAATTGCACTTTATAATCAATGTAGTCAACACTCTCTCTCACCCTCTATCCAACCATTGTATGTAATTAATTATATCCATATCCTTGGAGAATGAATTCATTGAAAACATACAAGCCCAACTCACTTCATGCCACAAACGGAAATAAATGTAATTAATTATTTGCATTTAATAATGCTCAATTAAACGGCTTTAAAAGATAATTAACCCTTGGTCATAATGACACTTGTGTTAAGTATCCGGATTAATGGAAAACTTTTAAAATATTCATGTAGACGCAAATCTTGGCAACATCGGATATTATATGTGAACATGGGAAAATTGAAATGTCTGTAATTCTGGCATATATCTACGTATTGCATTAAAGGATTGTGGTGACAGAACTAACCGATGATTATGTTCCATTCGCAATGCCCAGAAGTTAATTTAAAGCTGGTTTTGCTTATTTCCACATATCGGTTTTGCCACTTAAGGCCATGGAATATCAACTATCAATATGATAAAATTCCTCCCAAATAATTTAATTGTAAATCTAAACTTAAAGAATCTTAAAACTTTTAACATTCTATATTGGATGAGATTTTCATCTTCAAGGTTCACATCACAGAAAACAATTCCCTAGTTAAACTAACGATAATGCAATTTATTTTTATTGCAAAAAAAAAAATATTTGTTTTTTATACCCTCCACCATAGGATGGGGGTATATTAACTTTGTCATTCCGTTTGTAACACATCGAAATATTGCTCTAAGACCCCATAAAGTATATATATTCTGGGTCATGGTCAAATTCTGAATCGATCTGAGCATGTCCGTCCGTCCGTCTGCTGAAATCACGCTAACTTTCGAACGAAACAAGCTATCGACTTGAAACTTGGTACAAGTAGTTGTTATTGATGTAGGTCGGATGGTATTGCAAATAGGCCATATCGGTCCATTTTTACGTATAGCCCCCATATAAACGGACCCCCAAATTTGGCTTGCGATTGCTGTAAGAGAAGCAAATTTCATCCGATCCGGCTGAAATTTGGTACATGGTGTTAGTATATGGTCTCTAATAACCATGCAAAAATTGGTCCACATCGGTCCATAAATATATATAGCCCCCATATAAACCGATTCCCAGATTTGGCTTGCGGAGCCTCAAAGAGAAGCAAATTTCATCCGATACGGCTCAAATTTGGTACATGGTGTTAGTATATGGTCTCTAAGAACCATATAAAAATTGGTCCACATCGGTTCATAATTATATATAGCCCCCATATAAACCGATCCCCAGATTTGAACTCCAGAGCTTCTTAGAGCAGCAAAATTCATCCAATCCGGTTGAAATTTGGTACGTGGTGTTACTAAATGGTCTCTAACAACCATGCAAAAATTGGTCCATATCGGTCCACTTTTACGTATAGCCCCCATATAAACCGATCCCCAGATTTGGCTTGCGAAGCCTCTAAGAAAAGCAAATTTCATCCGATCCGGCTGAAATTTGGTACATGGTGTTGGTATATGTTCTCTAATGACCATGCATAAATTGGTCCACATCGGTCCGTAATTATATATAGCCCCCATATAAATCGATTCCCAGATTTGTCCTTCGGAGCCTCTTGGAGGAGCAAAATTCATCCGATCCGGTTGAAATTTGGAACATGGTGTTAGAATGTGGTCTCTAACAAACACGCAAGAATTGGTCCATATCGGTCCATAATTATATATAGCCTCATATAAACCGTCCCCCAGATTTTATTTCCGGAGCCTCTTGGAGGATCAAAATTCATCCATTCCGGTTGAAATTTCCAACGTGGTGTTAGTATAAGGCCGCTAATATCCGTGCCAAAATTGGTCCATATCGGTCTATAGTTATATATAGCCGATCCCCAAACACACAAAAATTGATCCATATCGGTTCATATTCATGGTTGCCACTCGAGCCAAAAATAATCTACCAAAATTTTATACATTGTCAAAATTTTATTTCTATGGAAAATTTTGTCAAAATTTTATTTCTATAGAAAATTTTGTCAAAATTTTATTTCTATAGAAAATTTTGTCAACATTTTATTTCTATAGAAAATTTTGTCAAAATTTTATTTCTATAGAAAATTTTGTCAAAATGTTATTTCTATAGAAAATTTTTGTCAAAATTTTATTTCTATAGAAAATTGTGTCAAAATCTTATGTCTATAGAAACTTTAAACTTAATTATATACGTATTTAATCGGCCTTTTTAGTTTAATATATACCACGTATGGACTATGTGGTATATATGACGGTGTTAGGAAGTTTTAAGATACCTTACCATCGGCAAGTGTTACCGCAACCCAAGTAATTCGATTGTGGATGACAGTCTTCAGTAGAAGTTTCTACGCAATCCATGGTGGAGGGTACATAAGCTTCGGCCTGGCCGAACTTACGGCCGTATATACTTGTTCTTCTATAAGACGGTATTATTCCGTGAACTGCAGTTAAAAAGTACAACAGGGCATTAAATTTTCCTGGTTTTAACAAAGCTGTGTGGAAGTCTCAAAGTACAATTTAGTTCACTTTTCGCACGAGTTAGTGTGAATAATATATGTGTGTTAAATAAACAGTTTGGCGATATTAATCAAAAACGATTAATTTAATTTATAGCCCCACAATTGAAATTTTAGTTAAATCGAATTAATATGGGGGCTTCTGTGCGCTTAAAAATCGCTTTATTTATCGCTGTAGTGTTGTAATAACTGTGTCCTACTCATCTAGTAATTTTTTGATAACATAATGTGGTAAATGTATACTAGAAATTTTAACCTAGTAGATATATTTGTTGAGTACATTACAATTACTAAGCTCAAGTTATGAATTTTAATTTATATTTGAAAGAACTAAATCCAAGGGAACTGTTTTCTGTTTGATAGATAAGTCGGGACAATATTATTAAGTCCACATTTTCATGCAATACGAGGTTTTCTGCATGTTTCACAGCATTGAGGGTTATTTCTTCCTCAATAGTTCGGATCCCCAGGTCACATTGAAGGTCCAAGGGGCACGAGTAATGCTACGGAGAATTTGATTTTGTGTTTCTTGAATCTTCTCCAAGTCTTCTTTAGCAGCACAGCCCCAGAGCTGAATTCCGTAGGCCCAAATTGGTTTCATTATCTGATTATATAATAAGATTTTATTGTGGATAGATACCCGAACATCCAATAGATCTCGGATAATTATACCCTCCACCATAGGTTGGGGGGTATATTAAAGTATATATATTCTGGGTCTTGGTGAAATTCTGAGTCGATCTAAGCACGTCCGTCCGTCCGTCTGTTGAAATCACGCTAACTTCCGAACGAGACAAGCTATCGACTTGAAACTTAACAAAAGCAGTTGTTATTGATGTAGGTCGGATGGTATTGAAAACAAGCCATATCGGACCACTTTTACATATAGCCCCAATATGAACCGACGCTCAGATTTGGCTTGCGGAGCCTCTTGGAGGAGCAAAATTCATTCGATCCGCTTCAAAATTTGGTACATACACACAATAATTTTTTTTTCTGATTCAATCACCAAATTAATTGATCCAATTAATTTTTTAATTGAAATGTCTTCAATCACGAAAATGATAGTATCAATCACAGCTTTAATTGGGCATATAAAAAATTCTTGATTAAAAAATTAATTGATTTTTTAGCAAATTTCAATTAATTTTTTAATTGATTCAATTGAATTGATGTTGATTGTAAAACTCAATTAATTTATTTTAAAAACGGTAACTATTTTTAATTACTTTCTGAATTGGCTTAGAGTTTTTATTTGGATTAACAAATGATTGTTTGAAATACATTTTTAATTAAAAAAAATCAGCACTTTTTTAACTGAATTAGTCTTCCGAATTTGATTAAAAAGTTAATTGTATCAATTAATTTTTTAATTAAAATTTTTAAAATTTTCAATCATTAACTTAATTAACTTAATGTTTCTATCATTATTAAAAAGTTAATTGTATCAATTAATTTATTAATTAAAATTTTTTTCAACTTTAATTAACTTTTTAATTGGAAATATTTTGGTGATATTTTTTTCTGTGTAGTAAATGTTTCTCACAACCATGCAAAAATTGGTCCAAATCGGTTCATAATTATATATATCCCCCATATTAACCGATCCCCAGATTTGTCTTGCGGAGCCTCTAAGAGAATCAAATTTCATTCGGTCCGGCTGAAATTTGGTACATGGTGTTAGTATGTGTTATTGTCTCTAACAACCATGCAAAAATTGGTCCGTATCGGTCCATAATTATATATAGCCCCCATATAAACCGATCCCCCGATTCGACCTCCGGAGCTCTTGGAGGAGCAAAATTCATCCGATCCGTTTGAAATTAGGTATGTCGTGAAATTTGGTACATTGCGCTAGTATATGGCGGCTAACAACCATGCCAAAATTGGCCCATATCGGTCAATATAGCCGATCCCCAAAAATAATCTACGAAAACTTTATTTCTATAGAAAATTTTGTCAAAATTTTATTACTATAGAAAAATTTTTCAAAATGTTATTACTACACAAAAATTTTTTTTCAAGATTTTATTTTTATGGAAAGTTTTGTCCAAATTTTATTTCTATAGAAAATTTTTTGTTTAATATATACCCCTTATGGACTAACTTACAATTGAGAAGACGGTGTTAAGAAGTTTTAAGATACCTTGCCATCGGCAAGTGTTACCGCAACCCAAGTAATTCGATTATGGATGACAGTCTTTAGTAGAAGTTTCTATGCAATCCATGGTGGAGGGTACATAAGATTCGGCCTGGCCGAACCTATGGCCGTATATACTTGTTTCGATTAATTTTTCGTTGAGTTCGGCTTGAAAATCCAAACGTCTACTTATTTTTTTCATGTTCTTTAAAACTTCATTTAATACAATATTATAGTGGCAATTGAAAGTGTAATGGTAATTGAAACATAAACATTTGTTTAGTTACAAATACATGAAGTGTTTTTAAATTATTGATTTGGCTGGAGTCGGAGTCGAACAAAATTTTTACGACTCCGACTACAGCAAAATCTTCAGACTCCGACTCCGCAGTCCTGATCCAAACTGTACGAAACTACACTCAAAAAAAAGTGAACTCTCTATTTCACTAAAGCCAATTGAACTTATTTGTAGTTTATGGAATTATTATATTTGGAGAAAGTTTCTTTTACTCTAATAATTTTTTATGTACGTTAGTTAAATTAACTAAAACCGAGGAAAAAGTGAGTATATCTTTTTGAAGCATAGAGATTAACTAAATTCGTGTCTTAAACAAAACAGTTCAGAATTTCTTTAAATTTGTAAATTTTACCAAAAAAGCGTCCATCATGAACTTCGTATGTCACTAAAGACATTCATGCTATTTTGAACTCCAAGTTTTTCCTTCAAACTACAAAATTTTCTTTAACAAGTGGAAAAACTTAGATATGTCTAATAAATTTTGTTGAATTTGTCGAAAAAGATGTACTTATTTTTATGACATCGGCGTGATGCCAACGTTTGTAATATTGTGGAGTTAACATTTTCTACAAATATTCAAAATTTTCTAAAATTAACCGAAAGTTTTCTTCCTGGTGGGTTCACTGTTTTTTCAGTGTAGAAGGAAAATTTTCCATAATGCGGCATACATAGTCCCATATATAATATAACCCCATTACTAATTGTTTTTTAAAGAATTTGCTGTATTACCTTTTTAGCTCAAGGACACTAAGCCCCTTAATTAGATGATTAGATGTGTTCAAAATATCCTCACGAGATATATTTTTCGAAAATATTCTCTTTTAAAACTGACATCATATTATGAAGTAATACCCGATTCCCCATTGTCATGTGTACATTTTTAATTAATTTCACCAATGTTATCTTCGCATAAATATTTTCAAATTGCAACGATAATTGGCATTTTGCCTTCTACGGCGCCACCACGTCATATTAAGCTGGTTTAATTTGGCAATTTCAACTTTTGGCCTAATCCATGCTGAAAATTACAATATTGAATTTTGTTTATCGTCCATAAATACCTATCGTCATCATTCACATATAGACCTTCGATTTTACATCCTATCACCTACACATCGCCCTCTAACATCGAACAGGCAAAACAGTACCAATACACAAACAAATTTCGAAACCACATAGCAGTGTTCTGTATTTGACTAAGAACCAGGGTGTGGTGTATACTACACCTCGTGACAATCTGTTTAGATTGTTCATTGAATTTCGCTACATTGACAAAGGGACACCAGTCACAGTTCGCCAAACAAATATCCGAGTTCATGTACTCGTCACTACTGTTCCCATATACACTCGTTCTGCCACTCACGCAGCATAGGCTTTAGGGAATGTTTATGCGAGATTTCAACTTTTAATATGTATTAAGAGTTCGTGCAATAGGATGGGTCGGCATTTTTTCCATAGAAGAATATCCCTTTGGGAAATTGTGGCAAATTGCCTCTAGCGCACAGTGGCCAATTTGGCTTGGCTTGCGGCATTTCATTCAATTTTTCAAAAAAGCGTTATTTTTTTTACAATCGATAACATATGCTTTCATTAGACTTTTATCGATTTTTTCAAGGCTCAGCTTGAAAAGCTGTGACCTGTCGAAGTTATCATATGTTTCTGAAAATTGTATGCAAAATACGTCCGCCTTTTTGTACATTGTGTGTATATTCATATAAAATTTGCAACTTTTATTATTTTGATTAAAGGTATTATTATATACTAACGGCAGGGAACACTGAAAAAAAAATATTGTCTTGAGGTCAAAGATTTCATGTCTTTAAAATACGAATGCAAATTTTTCTTAGCATAGAAGACGCATTTCTTTAATATAAAGTTTTTTCCTTGTTCATAAGTCGATAAACTTTTCAATGAAGCCGTATTGTCCTTATAATTAAGTGATTTCACTTAAAAATGGGTATCATAATATGAAAGAAAAAATGTTTGGGCTAAAGTCAACTTGACTTTAATAATTCAGAAAAAATTCTTTAAAATTAATGAAACTGTCTTTAAATTTGTTGACTTTTTGCTTCTTGACTACAAAGCAAAAAATTGTTCAAATATAGGTCATGGGTTTCAGCACTTTATTTTAAAGACTATTTTACTTAAAACATAGCATAATTTCTACTGGAAGTTGAGCCTGAATTTGGAAAATAAAGTTGTTGTTAAATCGGCTTTAAAGGACTGTGATACCATATGAAGAAAAAGAAGCAGAAATAAGTATATACGGCCGTAAGTTCGGACAGGCCGAATCTTATGTACGCTCCACAATGGATTGCGTAGAAACTTCTACTAAAGACTGTCATCCACAATCGAATTACTTGGGTTGCGGTAACACTTGCCGATGACACGGTATCTTAAAACGTCTTAACATCGTCTTCTAAATTGTAAATTAGTCCATGCGGGGTATATATTAAACAAAACAAGTAAGGAAAGTCTAAAGTCGGGCGGGGACGACTATATTATACCCTACACCACTTAGTAGATCTAAATTTTCGATACCATATCACATTCGTCAAACGTGTTGGGGGCTATATATACAGGTTTGTCCCAAATACATACATTTAAATATCACTCGATCTGGACAGAATTTGAAAGACTTCTACAAAATCTATAGACTCAAAATTTATGTCGGCTAATGCACTAGGGTGGAACACAATGTTAGTAAAAAAAATATAGGAAACATTTAAATCTGAAGCAATTTTAAGGAAACTTCGCAAAAGTTTATTTATGATTTATCGCTCGATATATATGTACTACAAGTTTAGGAAAATTAGAGTCATTTTTACAACTTTTCGACTAAGCAGTGGCGATTTTACAAGAGAAATGTTGGTATTTTGACCATTTTTTGTCGAAATCAGAAAAACATATATATGGGAGCTATATCTAAATCTGAACCGATTTCACCCAAATTTGGCACGCATAGCAACAATGCTAATTCTACTCCCTGTGCAAAATTTCAACTAAATCGGAGTTAAAAATTGGCCTCTGTGGTCATATGAGTGTAAATCGGGCGAAAGCTATATAAAGGAGATATATCTAAATCTGAACCGATTTCAACCAAATTTGGTACGCATAGCTACAATGCTAATTCTACTCCCCGTGCAAAATTTCAACTAAATCGGAGCAAAAAAATTGGCCTCTGTGGTCATATGAGTGTAAATCGACCGAAAGCTATATATTGGAGCTATATCTAAATCTGCACCGATTTCAACTAAATTTGGCACGCATAGCTACAATGCTAATTCTACTCCCTGTGCAAAATTTCAACTAAATCGGAGCAAAAAATTGGCCTCTGTGGGCATATGAGTGTAAATCGGCCGAAAGCTATATATTGGAGCTATATCTAAATCTGAACCGATGCTAATTTCACTCTCTGTGCAAAATTTCAACCAAATTGGGGTAAAACTTTGGCATCTGGGACCGTATTAGTCCATATCGGGCGAAAGATATATATGGGAGCTATATCTAAATCTGAACCGATTTCTTCGAAAATCAATAGGGATCTATTCTGAGCCAAAACACATACTTGTGCCAAATTTGAAGTCGTTTGGACTAAAACTGCGACCTAGACTTTGATTACAAAAATGTGTTCACGGACAAACGGACATCGCTATATCGACTCAGGAGCCCACCCTGAGCATTTTTGCCAAATACACCATGTGTCTATCTCGTCTCCTTGTGGGTGTTGCAAACATTTGCACTAACTTATAATACCCTGTTCCACAGTGTGGCGCAGGGTATAAAAAGGGCGATTAAATACGTATATAATTCAGTTTAACAAAGTTTTCTATAGAAATAAAATTTTGACAAAATTTTCTATAGAATTAAAATTTTGATAAAATTTTCTATAGAAATAAAATTTTGATAAAATTTTCTATAGAAATAAAATTTTGACAAAATTTTCTATAGAAATAAAATTTTGACAAAATTTTCTATAGCAATAAAATTTTGACACAACTTTCTACAGTAATAAAATTTTGACAAATTTTCATATAGAAATAAAATTTTGGTAAATTATTTTTGGCGATTTGGCCATCGGCTATATATAAGCCCTATACTAGTGCAATGTACCAAATTTCAACCAAATCAAATGAAATTTGCTCCTCCAAGAGACTCCGGAGGTCAAATCTGATTATCGATTTATATGGGGGCTATATATAATTATGAACCGATATGGACCAATTTTTACATGGTTGTTAGAGACCATATACTAACACCACGTACCAAATTTCAACCGGATCGGATGAAATTTACTCCTACAAGAGGCTCTGAAGGTCAAATCTGGGTATCGGTTTATATGGGGGCTATATATAATTATGGACCGATATGGACCAATTTTTGCATGGTTGTTAGAAACCACATACTAACACCACGTATCACATTTAAACCGGATCGCATGAATTTTACTCCTCCAAGAGGCTCCACAACCCAATTCTGGGGGTCAGTTTATATGGGGGCTATACGTAAAAGTGGTCCGATATGGTCCATTTGCTATACCATCCTACATCAATAACAACTTCTTGTGCCAAGATTCAAGTAGATAGCTTGTTTCGTTCGGAAGGTATCGTGATTTCAACAGACGGACGGACGGACATGCTTAGATCGACTCAGAATTTCACCACAACCCAGAATAAATATACTTTATGGGGTCTTAGAGCAATATTTCGATGTGTTACAAACGGAATGACAAAGTTAATATGCCCCCATCCTATGGTGGAGGGTATAAAAATGAAAAATTAAAATGTGCTTCCTAGAAGCAAGTACACAAAACCCAAATTTAGAAGAGAATTGTGTCTTAAAAGTATCCTTCCTTGTATTCTGCGCTTCTTTGGCTCGGAATCAATACCAAAATTTTTAAAGTAAAGACAAAATCTTTGGATCAGGGCATGCTTTTTTTCAGTGTATGTATTCTTTAAAAAAAAGTGTGTCGAATATGTCCAAAATGAACTGCGAGTACCTGCTTGATTCACGAAAATAATTTCTTCGCAAGTGTGCGTGAGTAACGAATTTCGGAAAAAAACGCTCACGGAAATAATCCCGCCCACGGACACACAAAGCTTACGAGTTGAATTCATTTACAATTTTAGTGAACCTTGGGATGTTAAGAGTTTAATAAAGCTCTAGATTTTAATCATGTTCATGTTTTCAGATACATCCCTAAGGTAAATTTCTCATAAAATTATTCGTGAGTCACGACATTTTTCGTGAGTCACGGTATTTTTCGTGAGTCATGAAAAATTTTCTTTTCGTGAGTATGCGTGAGTAAAATTTTTCCGTCGTGAATGTACGTGAGTAAAAAGTTACTTACGTGCACACTTCTAATCCCTATTTTTTATCAAATTTGACTGAATATATATTTTAGGACCACAAATAGTTGAGCGGAATATGGTGTGTATCGGCCCATGTTTGGTATAACCCCTATATAGACCGATATCACTTCTTAGGCTTCTGGAAACCGTAGTTTTTATCCGATTTGCCCGAAATTAGAAATCTAGAAGTATTTATTAAGAACCACATTCAGATGTGATGAATATGGTGTGTATCGGTCCATGTTTTTGGCATAGCCCCAATAAACGTGGACCAATGTCCTTATTTAAATCCTTGGACATATAGAAAGCTTAATTTTTATCCGATTTAGACCCTTAAACTTGTATCGGATTTAATGTTTATCAGTCCATTTGATATAAACTGATTTCACTTCATTAGGGTGTAGCAGGCTGACCGGTCTTGGAAAGTGATTGAAACTGAAAGTAAAATTACCATATTTTACTTCTCGTAATTATTTAAATAATGGCGGTAAGAATCTACAGATTTTAGATTTCAAATCAAGGCGTAATTTCATCATTTTCTTGCACACTCAAACAAACTTGGTTCTTATAAATCGAGAATCTGATCTAGTCTTCATAGGTAGAATCTTTAAATGTTTCTACGGGAAGCGTACTTGTTAAACCGATCTGCTTGGGAGAAGAGATGTCATAGGACGGAAGTCCTCCATTTCAACAGCCGGTGCACTGAATTTGCATCACTTCTTTAGGTGTGATCCGAATTCAATGTTTTGGATGTAAATTAAAAAAAGTATATGATATTTTGGCAAATAAACAATTTTTATAATTTTTAATGGTATCTAACTCTTGTCTTAAACGTTTGACCTCAAATATTATCAAAAATTCACAATTTTTTTCAGATTGGATTTAGCATTTTTTTCGACAAAATTTTAATAATTTGTACCATTTGTATACAAAACTTTATTCCCAAACGAAATCACCATTATTAATTTATTTGTATGATACCAACTCTAATGTACATCTTTTGAAAACAAAATGCGTGAAGGGTGTATTTGGGTTTTATTCGATTGGGAGTTGGGTGGATAGATTTAACAATTTGAAATTACGCGTTAACTATAAAATCCGCATGAATGTGTTTGGTGTATTTGGCATGTTTACCAAAGAACTTTTATTGCTGTTCATGTTGCTGAGTTTGCTAACAACATTGGACACTTTAATTCTGCAAAATCTGTTGTTATTAAAACACGCTGGCATGAACACAAACATTTTCGCACATTCAAGACGCACTCACTCATACATGCACCCTCCATGTATAACAAATACCCCGACACATGTGTATCAATGCATAGGTACAACAAAATCTTTATAAAATTTCATAGAGGATACCCATATGTCGCCCCTTGTATGCACTTGAATGATTGCGTGTGCATTTGTGGTTTGATTGGAGCGTGTCCACGTTTCTGTTTGCGTGTGTGCATATGTGTGTCATTTGAGGTGGGACGGAATTTGTGCCTCTGATTGAAAAACAATTCACATGTGTTTGATGAAAATATATCTATGTCTATGTCTGTGTGTACACTGAAAAAAATATTGTCACGAGACCAAAGATTTCGTGTCCATAAAATACGAATACGGTTTTTGCTTAGCATAGAAAACGCATTTCTCTGATATAAAGTTTTTTTCCTTGTCCAAATGACGATAAACTTTTCTATAAAGTCGCTTTTTTCTTATAATGAAGTGATTCAAATTTAAAATGGGTATTTTAAAATGAAAGAAAATTTTATTGGACTAAGGTCAACTTGGCTTTAATAACTGTGAAAAATTCTTCAAAAATAATGAAATTATTTTTAAATTTGCATCTTGACAATAAGTGCTTAAAAATAGGAGATGATTTTCAACACTTTATTTTAAAGACGATTTTTACTCGAAAAATAGCATAATTTCTATTTGAAGTAGGTAGTCTATGAATTTGAAATTTTAAGTTGCCGTTAACTCGATAACAAAGGACTTTAATTGCAAATGAATAAAAAACAGAAAAAAAACGAATAAATTAAAATTTGCTACCTAGAATGAAGAACGCAAAACTTAAATTTAAAAGACACTTCTGTCTTAAAAATATCCTTATTTCAATACTCCTCTTCTTTGGCTCGGAATCAATACCTACATCATTAGTGTAAAGACAAAATCTTTGGAACCTGGCATGCTTTTTTCAGTGTATGACGTGTTCGAGTATCAGCTACAGAACACTTGTAGTGTTGTGTTGGCAATGTGATTAGTCTAAACCCCTTTAGTCCAACAAAAAATTGCCCACCGACAAGTACATCACATACTTCTACGACATTTGGTCAGGGTATTAAAATAGAAATATTAGAATTAATTTAAAATTTTGAATAAATATTTTTTACTGAAAGCTGTTAATGACAATTACAAATCGACCATATTATACTATATTTTGATACGGCCACCTTATAAACCGATCTCCAGTTTCCTTCAGCAGGGTCAGAAAGTAAAATCTAGGGATCGGTTTTATTTGGGTGCTATACCGTCTAAGCTACATGCTATACTGGTAAAAAAAAGCTTCGTAATATTAACGAACGGGCTTTGTTGATTACTTTTCGTTAGTATAACGATTTTTTATACCCTATACCACATAGTGGTCAGGGTATAATAACTTTGATCTGCCAAGAAAAAGCATATTTTATCCGTTGATATTTGGTACATGGTGTTGGTATATGGTCTCTAACAACCGTGCAAAAATTGGTCCACATCGGTCCATAATTATATATAGCCCTCATATAAACCGATCCCCAGATTTGGATTGCGGAGTCTCAAAGAGAAGTAAATTTCATCCGATCTTGCTGAAATTTGATACATGGTGTTGGTATATGGTCTCTAACAACCATGCAAAAATTGGTCCACATCGGTCCATAATTATATATAGCCCCCATATTAACCAATCCCCAGATTTGGCTTGAGGAGCCTCAAAGAGAAGCAAATTTCATCCGATCTGGCTGAAATTTGGTACATGGTGTTGGTATATGGTCTCTAACAACCATGCTGAAATTGGTTCGCATTGATCCATAATTATGTATAGCCCCCATATAAACCGATCCCCCGATTTGGCTTTCGGAGCCTCTAAGAGAAGCAAATTTCATCCGATCCGGCTGAAATTTGGTACATGGTGTTAGTATATGGTCTTAAACAACCATGCAAAAATTGGTCCACATCGGTAATAATTATATATAGCCCCCATATAAACCGATCCCCAGATTGGACCTCCGGAGCCTCTTGGGAGACCAAAATTCATCCAATTCGGTTGAAATTTGGAACGTGATGTTAGTATATGGTATGCAACAACCATGCAGGAATTGGTTCATATCAGTCCATAATTATATATAGCCCTCCTATAAAACCATCCCCAGATTTTACCTCCAGTGGATAAGCAAAATTCATCCGATCTGATTGAAATTTAGTACGTGATGTTGTGTCTGCAAATAAATGCCTTTTAAAGGGCCTTATGAAGAGCGATTTCCGCCGCTGGGTTGTGGTTTGATTCGGTTGAAATTTGGAACGTGATGTTTGTATATGGTATTCAACAACCATGCAGGAATTGGTTCATATCAGTCCATAATTATATATAGCCCCCCTATAAAACCATCCCCAGATTTGACCTCCAGTGGATAAGCAAAATTCATCCGATCTGATTGAAATTTAGTACGTGATGTTAGTATATGGTCTCTAACAACCATGCAGGTTCATATCAGTCCATAATTATATATAACCCCCATATAAACCGAGCCCGAGATTTGGTTTTGGAGCCTCTTGGAGGAGCAAATTTCATCCGAGTCAGTTGAAATTTGGTACATTGTGTTAGTATGTGACCGTTAACAACCATGCCTAACTAGGTCCATATCGGTCTATAGTTATATATAGCCCTCAGATAAATCGATCCCAATTACACATAAATTGGTCCATATCAAGTTCATAATTGTAGCCCCCATATAAGCGTCCCCATATTTCAATTCTGGCTCTCCACGTACCGCGCAAAAGTCCATGTCGCTTCGTAATTATTTGTAGACTTATCTATACATAACTTTTTTGTCTAATATATACCACGTATGGACTAACTCACAATTTAGAAAACGATGTTAAGAAGTGTTAAGTTACCTTGCCATCGGTAAGTATTACCACAACGAAAGTAATTCGATTGTGGGTAACAGTCTTTCGCAGAAGTTTCTAGGCAATCCATGGTGGAGGGTACATAAGATTCGGCCTGGCCGAACTTACAGCCATATATACTTGTTTGGTTTAATATATACCACGTGTGGACTTACTTACAATTTAGAAGACGGTGTTTGGAGGTTTTATTTAAGTTACCTTGCCATCGGCAAGCGTTACCGCAACTCAAGTAATTCGATTGTGGATGGCGGTGTTTAGAAGAAGTTTCTACGCAATCCATGGTGGAGGGTACATAAGCTTGGGCCTGGCCGAACTTACGGCCGTATATACTTGTTGTTTATATGCTATTCGTTTTAATTGTTAAAAATTTCAATTTTGACTTTAAACCGCCAAATTGCATATTGAAATTATTTGGAATAAATTCGACATACCTATGCAGAATATAAATATACTTTTTTGCGCAAAGTACCAAATCAATTGTAGTAAAATCTCGTCAAGATCGGAATCACAAGGTGGGTTAAATTTGACCAAATTGAACACACAAAAAATATATATAGAAAATATAAAATTTCTATCACATATATATTCTGGGAAGTGGTGAGTCGATCTAGCAATGTCCGTCCGTCCGTCTATTGAAATCACCCTAACTTTCGAACGGAACAAACCAACGAAAACTTGGCACAAGTAGGTTTTATTGACGTAGGTCGGTTTGTGTTGCAAATGGGTCATATCGGAACACTTTTTCGTATAAATCTGAGTTCAAAATTTCTGATCAATCGTATGTATATTCAAGGCTTGGAAAAATACTAAACAGTTTTGCAAAACCAGACTAAATGCCAGTAGGACAATTGGTAATTTAGAAAAATATAAATCTTTGAAAATACTTTTATTATTTTTCAAAGTATTCCCCTATACACATTTGCATGCGTTTGAACCAATTGTCCAGGCACCTTTTGACACTCTGATTGAAGTATCTCCAAAATATGCATTGTGAACGCCTCAACCGAGGTGCCGAACCTTCAGGTGCCGTTTAAGTAATGTATGCTAGTCCAACTAATTCCAAGGGTTATCTCAAGATCGTTTTGCAAGATCGTTACATGACGAATCTTTTAAGTTGATGTAAACAACACAAATAGTGCTCGCATCTCAAAACGTTCTGAGTACATACAAAATTGAATTTAGTTCACGACTCACCATCTGCGAATAAAAGGTAAAATCAAAACTTCGTCAATCAAAATGATGTGGTAGTCGTTATTCGATATAGGGACAATCTTAGAACTGCATTTTTTACGACTCCAACTCAAGAAAAATCTTCAAACTCCAGGTGAGGCAAAGCCCTGGGTGAGGCAAAGAAAATTGATGCACAATAATTTTGTGTTTTGAATTCAGCATGATTCCCGATCCATATGCTGTATCCGAAAATACTGCAATGGGACAGAAACTTCGCACAACATTACTGTAACAGCAACAACTATGGCAACAATAGCACTACCAGCAAAAATGAAGCCTGTTAAATTAATGATAATATCAGTAATAAGAACGACGAGTACATGAGAGTTAACATGTTGGCTCAATGTTACTGTGGCTACATCCGTTGATTGAGAGTGCAATGATATGGGAAATAAAATTGAGTAAACAAAGACACCAAAATTACGCATGTTCTTAACCCTTTTTTGCCCAGAGCGCCACAAATACCACAAGAATCTGCCAACAATTTCAACACCACTAACTGTCATAAAATGGACATATACACTCACGCAGGTATTACCTCAGCAGGCATCCGTTTGACAATAATCTAGAGTTTATATTTATCGTTGGCGCGTTGTTGTTTGTTCTGTTCTCACTACTTTATTGCTTTTATCAGGATATTGAAGCCTGTGTACCGATTACAGTATCAACTGAGAGGTCACTGTGAGTGTTCACAATGATGTTAATATTGTGGTTTACAATGCGTGGGCACAGTGAAATCTATGAATAGTACAAATGTTTTTGTTTGTTTCATAGAAGGCACTGTCGAACACGGTTATAACGAACACCCAGGGTGTAACGATCCCGCTTTCTGGTCTGACCTCCTCTGACCTTGGCCGTGCTCAGTCTTGGGGGCAGTTCTTGGTCAGAGAATATAGTTTTGGATACATTATCATAAACTAAAAGTGTAAAATAGGTAGCCTTTTGTAAAAAAGACAATTAGTGTAGTATTCGTGTAGACAACTAATAGAATGATAGTACCATTTTGTTATTAAAACCACTGTGCCCATGATGTTATATGGCGCACATTTTACCTATTGATTAGGCTCCCTTTCCTTTCACGAATCCCAAATAAAAATTAACACTTCATATTGAATTTCATTTAATACAAAGACGATAAAACCCGTAGATTAAACATATGAAATTAAAAATAGGATAACTAATTGGATGCAAATAGATAAATTCATGTATGCATAGATGAATAAAAAAAGTAGTAGACAAGAGATGGTCTGTATCAAATTTTTTATACCCTAAACCACATAGTGGTTAGGGTATAATAACTTTGATCTGCCAAAAAATGTGCCTATCAGAAATATTGATTTTAGATCCCATAAAATATAAACCGATCGACTCAGAATCACCTCCTGAGTCGATCTAACGCTTGGTGTCCGTCCGTCCGTCCGTCCATCTATTTGTTGTTAGCAGGATTCCGGTCGCAATTATTAACCGATTTTGATAAAATTTTGTATGTGGCGTTTTTGGAACAATGTCGAACGCTATTGAATTTGGAAGAAATCGGATCAAAATTAGATATAACCAATGTTAATCAAATTTCAAGTTTTGATGTACTAGTCGATCGTATTTGGACTTACATGTAGCTCTTACAAAATAATATTGACCGATTTTTACCAATTTGGATTTATTACCCACAACTAATTGAGCCATTTCCTGTTTTTTAATAATGGACTCAATATTATTTAATAATGAACTCAATATTAGTAGCATACTAACTCTGTAGGTGCAAAATCAACTATAGCTCCGAACATTTCTGCTCAGGTTGTGACAAGACTCCCATAAACATGTAACCCTTTATGTTCTTAAATGTGAAAATGCGGTTTATCACCCAAACCTATACCATTGATACCCAACAAACAATGTCTACGAATCCAGTAGGAATGGTTTAGGGTATGATATAGTCGGCCCCGCCCGACTTTCTACTTTACTCACGTATTTAGGTTTGCGACTGTCGTAAAGTTGTTAACGTCGTAAACGTCACATACGCGTTGTAAATGTCGAAAAAGTAACAAACGTCGCAAACTCAAAATATTTCAGTCACATCAGCAATACAGCGAAGAAATTTGAATTCTTAGGATTGTTCATAAAATTGTTAACGAATTTAAAACTAAACTTATTCCAATGGGAGACTCCAAGCCAAAATTACTATGTCCTACTTGTGACGGTGCTCATAATTAACCTTTCATAAATGAGCAAATTTCTGTAGGAACTGACAGCAAAGGACCACTACTTGAGTCTTGCAAAAGTGAACTGCTGCTTAGAGGGAATTTTATATTTTATAAAATGACCTTTTAGAGCCATACTAATTAAAAATTGTCAAAACTCTAGCTTTTCATTCGCTGAAGCTCGAATGAACATTATGGACCACGCAAACACCAAATAATTTGAAGCTGCGAAGGATAAATGTACAAATATGAGACTTTCCAATAAACATACGATTTGCATCCCTTGTATCGTGGAGCCAAACTAAATTAAATTAAACAAGTATATACGGCCGTAAGTTCGACCAGGCCGAAGCTTATGTACCCTCCACCATGGATTGCGTAGTAACTTATTCTAAACACTGCCATCCACAATCGAATTACTTGGGTTGCGGTAACGCTTGCCAATGGCAAGTTATCTTAAAACCTCCTAACGCCGTCTTCTAAATTATAAGTAAGTCTATACGTGGTATATATTAAATTAAACAAGTATATACAGCAGTAAATTCGGCCGGGCCGAATCTTAAATACCCACCACCATGAATCAAATATAATAGTTTACTTTGAAAACTCATCGTCGTAGAGGGTTACTTGATAATATATAGCATTTTAGGGGGTTTGATGACAAATCTTCTCCCAAGCAAATCACGCCTAGGTTTGAAGTCCTAGAAATAAATTCGGGTGTTCGGTCTATATGGGACCATGGACCAATACTCACCACCTCTTAATATTCCTCAAATACCTCTAGAATTCCACTTTCAGACGAATTAGTGAAAACTACGAATTCTAGAAGCCCAAGAAGTAAAATCGAGAGATCAGTCTATATAAGGGCTATACCAAAACATGGACCGATACGGACCATTTTCGACACCTCTTTATGGTCCTAAGATACGTCTATATTTTCCGGCAATTTGGATAAAAACTACGGATTCTAGAAGCCCAAGAAATAAAGTCGGGAGATCGGTCTATATGGGGGCTATACCAAAACATGGACCGTTACTCACCATTTTCGGCACATATGTGGGCTATATCGAAACATGTTCCGATAATCACCATTTTCGGCACATCTCTTTATTTTCCTAGAATACCTCTAGATTTACAATTTTAGGCAAATTGGGTAAAAATTACGGATTCTAGAAGCCCAAGAAGTAAAATCGGGAGATCGGTATATATGGTGGCTATATCAAAACATGGACCGGTACTCACAATTTTCGGTACACGTTTTTAGGGTCCTAGATTACCTCTAGATTTCAAATTTCAGATAAATTAGATTAAAACTACGGATTCTAGAAGCCCAAGACGTAAAATCGGGAAATCGGTCTATATGGGGGCTCTATCAAAACATGGACCGATGTACCATACCATTTTCGGCACACCTCTTTATGGTCCTAGAATACCTCTAGATTTCCAATTTCAGATTTCTAGATTTCAATTTCCTCTAGATTTCCAATCGGATAGAAAATACACTTTCTAGACGCCCAAGGAGCAAAATCGGGAAATCGGTCCATATGGGCGCTATACCAAACCATGGACCGATATGCAAGATTTTCGGTACACTTTTTTATGGTCCTAAAATACCTCTAGATATCATATTTCAGGCAAATTGGATAAAAACTACAGTTTTTATAAGCCCAAGACCCCAAATCGAGAGGTCGGTTTATATGGGGACTATATCAAAACTTGGACCGATATAGCCCATCTTCGAACGTGACCTGCCTGCAAACAAAAAACGAATCTGACAATAGCGTCATTATTGAAGGCTGTAGCGTGATTACAACAGACAGACAGACGGACATGCTTATATCGTCTTAGATTTTCTCCCTGATCAGGAATATATACTTTATATAGTCGGAAATCGATATTTTGATGTTTTACAAACGGAATGACAAACTTATTATACCCCCGTCACCATTCTATGGTGGTGGGTATAAAAAATGAACTAAAAGTAAAGAAGAAAATTATTGGCGCCAAATCATGACCATTTTAACCATACAGTAGTTAATCCTTACTATTTTTGGCAATCGTGCGAAAATGTTATTTTGCTTTAGTTCATATTGAACTTGTGTGTACTGAAATCGAGTGTAAGCTTTGGGTATTCTGGTCATGCGTGCCTAAATCAGAAGAACATATATATTGGGGTTTTAACTAAATCTGAACCGGTGTCAATCAAATTTGGCTGTTAAATATAAAGATCAAGATTTCGATATACAAAACCAGGGGATTAGTGATCGTCTTCCATGAGCTCGAGAATATGAGAACGAAAATTTTCATCCAAATATTCCAGTAATAATATTGGCTGGTAGATCAATATAAAGGTAAACCATTGTGCCCGAATCAAGATGTACTCTGATGAGGGAACAAGAATTAAGCTCTATATCTCACGAAATGATTTTCCAATTGTAAAAGGATGTCTTAGCCAAGGTGAGTAAAATTATAAATTAGCGCGTGGGTCCTCAAATAAAATCCTATGTCCGTTTCAAGTCCAAATGCTACATTTGCATACTATTGGAATAAAGTTTTCTATTTTAAATGTTGAAGATGCGCTCTGGTTCTTTTTGATAATATATAAATAAAAAATCATTTAAACCTGACTAATTTTGAAAAACCCCCAAGGTCAAAAATTTTGTCCTCATCGACAAACAAATATTCCCAATACTGACAAAACTGGTTATAACAGGATACGCTATAAACATGTTCCACTCAATCTTTATTGGGAACCATATTGCGTATTATTGTTGTAAAGAACGTATACGCTCAGGTGAACTATTTCAGAAGAATTATATAGGTTGGCTGATAAGTCCCCTGTCTGACACATAGATGGCGTCGCTAGTATTAAATGCTAGTATTTTTATATAGTACCAACTTTCAAATGATTCTTGACAAAATTTGACGTCTGTAAGTCAATTAGTTTGTGAGTTAGAGCGTCTTTTGTGAAGCAACTTTTGTTATTGTGAAAAAAAATGAAAAAAAAAGGAATTTGGTGTTTTGATAAAATACTGTTTTCTGAAGGGAAAAAATACGGTGGAACAAAAACTTGACTTGATAATGAGTTTCCGGACTCTGGCCCAGAGAAATCAAAAATAATTGATTGGTATGCAAAATTCAAGCGTGGTGAAATGAGCACGGAGGACGGTGAACGCAGTGGACGCCCGAAAGAGGTGGTTACCGACGAAAATATCAAAAAAATTCACAAAATGATTTTGAATGACCGTAAAATGAAGTTGATCGAGATAGCAGAGGCCTTAAAGATGTCAAAGGAACGTGTTGGTCATATCATTCATCAATATTTGGATGTGCGGAAGCTCTGTGCAAAATGGGTACCGCGCGAGCTCACATTTGACCAAAAACAACAACGTGTTGGTGATTCTGAGCGGTGTTTGCAGCTGTTAACTTTCCATCGATATGTGACAATGGATGAAACATGGCTCCATCACTACAATCCTGAGTCCAATCGACAGTCGGCTGAGTGGACAGCGACCGGTGAACCGTCTCTGAAGCGTGGAAAGACTCAAAAGTCCGCTGGAAAAGTAATGGCCTCTGTTTTTTGGGATGCGCATGGAATAATTTTTATCGATTATCTTGAGAAGGGAAAAACCATCAACAGTGACTATTATATGGCGTTATTGGAGCGTTTGAAGGTCGAAATTGCGGCAAAACGGCCCCATATGAAGAAGAAAAAAGTGTCGTTCCACCAAGACAACGCACCGTGTCACAAGTCATTGAGAACGATGGCAAAAATTCATGAATTGGGCTTCAAGTTGCTTCCCCACCCACCGTATTCTCCAGATCTGGCCCCAGCGACTTTTTCTGGTTCTCAGACCTCAAAAGGATGCTCGCATGGAAAAAAATTGGCTACAATGAAGAAGTGATCGCCGTAACTGAGGCCTATTTTGAGGCAAAACCGAAGGAGTACTACCAAAATGATATCAAAAAATTGGAAGGTCGTTATAATCGTTGTATCGCTCTTGAAGGGAACCATGTTGAATAATAAAAACGAATTTTGACAAAAAAATGTGTTTTTTCTTTGTTAGACCGGGAACTTATCAGCCAAACGTTATGGTCTGAGTATTTGGTATTATATCTACAGCACTACGTGAACTATTGATAAAAATTTTTATTAAAATTTAATCCGATTACAGTGCACATTACCGCCTATTGAGTTTATGGTTTACCCTTCAAACAAGGGCTCAATTCATGGTATTGCCTTTTATGCATTGAATACCAATAAAATTCTAATTTTTCCACAGCCATGTTTCAGATTAACTTCCGCGGCTACAAAACACAGATGACATTTATTACATGGCCCAGAGGATTGGAGTGGCTAGAACGCAACAAAAATTGAGCGCTGAAAACCCACATGCTCTACATATAGACACACGTATACGCATCTACACATCGAACCCTGAGGACGAGAAACCATTATTTTAAAGTCAAGTGAGGCATTTTTATGCCACCAAATGGCAACATTTAGTGTCATTGGAAACGAAAGAGGAAATCTCGTGGAAAGGTGGCATTTTGTTGCGGTTATAAATAACGCTCATAAAATATAGCACATACAGGGCCTGATCCTATAGGCTAATCTATCGGTGAACATAAAGAAGCTAACGTATCATTGTGGTGGTGCGGTACGTTGAATGGATACGATTATTAATTTTACACCAGAAAGAAAGTTCCATTCAGGCTATATTCCATCGATGGGATGGGAGAATGAATTGGTATGAAAGATTTTTTTCCCTATAACAATCATTGAAACACGATTAAGAGCTAAATGATGGTACTGCATGGTATGTCTACAATTTCGGAAGTATTTATTACATGGCTCATTGATTACGACATTTTATGTTTACTAAATCACCCATAGCTAGCTGTGAAATTTATAATTATTAGCTCGCTATACTCTATTACCACTGTTATTGAATGTTGCATTTCTAATGAAATCGATTAAAAATTTTAAAGTACATTATACAAAAGACTATGGATTTAATCAATGACATTGTCATTTTTGTATTTTGTGTAAATTCTGGACAAGCCCAAATATTAATGATATACAGTTCATGTAAGGTTTTCACATATCTCCGGGTAATTGGAAAGATTTGAAATCATGTGTATTAGATTTTTGTATTCCATTGATTTTCTTCTTTACTTTTAGTTAACTTTTTCTTCTATGAGAGGATGTAATTTGGTGAACTGCATTTAAAAAGTACAACAGGGCATTAAAATTTTCTAGTTTTAACAACGCTTTGTGGAAATCTCAAAATGTGGAGTAAAATTTAATTCAATTTTCGTGCGATGTGGTTCATTCTTCCTATAAAACAGTTCATTTTTTTTCGGTGTACCAATCAACTCTTAAATATATTGTATACCATATCATTTATTGTTTTACATCCCAGAAAAAAACCGTCGCCAAGAAAGTAGTGAAAATGTTCTGTTCCGGAAGTGGTGTAAAATTAGCGCAGAAGCGATGAATTTAACATGGATTTCCAAACAAACAGCGTCGCCAAAAAGTAGTTTTTTTTTTTTTTTTTGATCCGGAAGTGATGAAAAATTGGCGCAGAAGCGATGAATTTAACATGGGCTTGCCATAGGTTAGGTTAAAGTGGCAGCCCGATTAAATTTCAGGCTCACTTAGACTATTCAGTCCATTGTGATGTTAAAGTGGCAGTTGCCATAGGAAGGATGTCCACAATTTCAACAGGCATCGCACTGAATTTAATCCACTTCTTAAGGTGCGATCTGAATGTTTTGAATGTTAATTATACCCTCCATCATAGGATGGGGGTATATTAACTTTGTCATTCCGTTTGTAACACATCGAAATATTGCTGTAAGACCCCATAAAGTATATATATTCTGGGTCATGGTGAAATTCTGAGTCGATCTAAGCATGTCCGTCCGTCCGTCCGTCTGTTGAAATCACGCTAACTTCCGAACGAAACACGCCATCGACTTGAAACTTGGCACGAGTAGTTGTTATCGACGTAGGTCGAATGGTATTGAAAATGGGCCATATTGGTCCACTTTTACGTATAGCCCCCATATAAAGGGACCCTCAGATTTGGCTTGTGAAGCCTCTAACAGAAGCATATTTCATCCGATCCGGCTGAAATTTGGTATATGGTGTTGGTATATGGTTTCTAAAAATCATGCAAAAATTGGTCCACATCGGTCCATAATTATATATAGCCCCCATATAAACCGATCCCCAGATTTGGCTTGCGGAGCCTACAAGAGAAGCAAATTTCATCCGGTCCGGCTGAAATTTGGTACATGGTGTTGGAATATGGTCTCTAACAACCATGCAAAAATTGGTTCACATCGGTCCATAATTATATATTGGCCTCATATAAACCTATCCCCAGATTTGGCTTGCGAAGCCTCAAAGAAGAGCAAATTGCATCCGATCCGGCTGAAATTTGGTACATGGTATTGGTATATGGTCTCTAACAACCGTGCAAAAATTGGTCCACATCGGCCCATAATTATATATGGCGCCCATATAAACCGATCCCCAGATTTGGGTTGCAGAGCCTCAAAGAAAAGCAAATCTCATCCAATCCGGTTGTAATTTGGAACATGGTGTTAGTATATGATCTTTAACAACCGTGCCAGAATTGGTCCATATCGGTCCATAATTATATATAGCCCCCATATAAAACATTCTCCAGATTTGACCTCCGGAGCCTCTTGGAGGAGCAAAATTCATCCGATCCGGTTCAAATTAGGCACGTGGTGTTAGTATATGGTCGCTAACAACCATACCAAAATTGGTCCAATCACACAAAAATTGGTCCATATCGATTGATAATCATGGTTGCCACTAGAGCCAAAAATAATCTACCAAAATTTTATTTCTATAGAAAATTTTGTCAAAATTTTATTTCTATAGAAAATTTTGTCAAAATTTTATTTCTAGAGAAAATTTTGTTAAAATTTTATTCTGTTCATAATAAAATGTTCATCATTGTCAAAATTTTATTTCTATAGAAAAATTTTTCAAAGTTTTATTTCTATAGAAAATTTTGTTCAAATTTTATTCGGTTCATAATTATGGTTGCCACTCGAGCCAAAAATAATCTACCAAGATTTTATTTCTATAGAAAATTTTGTCAAAAGTTTATTTCTATAGAAAATTTTGTTAAAATTTTATTTCTGTAGAAATTTTTTTCAAAATTTTCTTTCTATAGAAAATTTTGTCAAAAGTTTTATTTCTATAGAAAATTTTGTGAAAATTTTATTTCTATAGAAAATTTTGTTAAAATTTTATTTCTGTAGAAAATTTTGTCAAAATTGTATGTCTACTTTGTCAAACTGAATTATATACGTATTGGATCGATCTGTTTTGATTTAATATATACCACGTATGGACTTACATACAATTTAGATGATGGTGTTAGGAGGTTTTAAGATACCTTGCCATCGGCAAGCGTTACCGCAACTTAAGTAATTCGATTGTGGATGGCAGTGTTTAGATGAAGTTTCTGCGCAATCCATGATGGAGGGTACATAAGCTTCGGCCTGGCCGAACTTACGGCCGTATATACTTGTTCTTTTTATATTTTTTATGATTTTTATATTTTTTATTATTTTTATATTTTTTTTGATTTTTAATTCATTTTAACACTTGTCTGAAACGTTTGATCTCAAATATTTTCAAAAATTCGCAATTTCACTAGAATAGAATCAGCATGTTTTTCGACAAAATTTGAATAATTTGTACCATTTTATTATTTCTTACATTGTTTTTAATATTTGATACTGAAAAAAAAACGAGTTATAAAAAATTGAATTAAAAGAACTACCTGTGCAGTTAAAATAAACAACATCATTGGGAGGAAATTTTTGGAAGTTCTTTTAAAGTTGTGCCTTAAGAAGAACATTCAAATTTTTTTTGCTGGGTTATCACGGGACGGATGTGCACCATTTCAACAGCCGTTGCACTGAATTTGCATGACATCTTACACTGAAAAAAAAGCATGCCCTGTTACAAAGATTTTGTCTTTGCTTTAACAATGTTAGTATTGATTCCGAGCCAAAGAAGCGGAGAATACAAGTAAAGATACTTTTAAGACACAATTCTCTTTTAAATTTGGTTTATGCACTTGGTTCTAGGAAGCAAATTTTAATTTTTCGTTTTTTCCAGCTTTTTTTCTTTATATGCTATGAAATCTTTGACCTCGCAAATTTTGCTTAGCATAGAAGACGCATTTCTCTAATATAAAGTTATTTTCCTTTTCCAAAAGTAGATAAACTTTTTAATGAAGTCGTATTGTCCTTAATTAAGTGATTGTGAGTGACTTAAAAATGGGTATCATAACATGAAGGAAAAAATGTTTGGGCTAAAGTCAACTTGACTTTAATAGTTCTGAAAAATTCTTGAAAATTAATGAAATTGTCTTCAAATTTGTTGTCTTTTTGCATCTTGATTGCAAAGCAAAAAATCGTTCAAATATAGGACATGTTTTTCAACACTTTATTTTAAAGTCGTTTTTTACTTGAAACATAGCATCATTTCTACTGGAAGTCGAGTCTTAATTTCCACTCAGAATCACCTGCTGAGCTGATATGGTATGTATCAAACTTTTTTAGGTTTGCGACTGTCGCAAAGTTGAAAAAGTTGCAAACGTCGCAAACTCAAAATACTTCAGTCCTTTCAGCTGGGCAGCGAATGATATCAAATATGATGATATGTGCGATATATAAGGTAGGTAGACGGCATATACTGACATCCGGATCGGGATATGTGGTATATTAAAGTGCATATGCCACAATTACATACAAAATTGTCACTCGGTCAAAAAAATTGTCACATTGCTCCTCAAGGATGCTCCGGAAATCAAATCTGAATTTGGTTTATATGGGGGCTATTTATACCCAGCAAAAAAAGCGTCGCCAAAAAAAGTACACTAAAAAAAAGTGAACTCTCTATTTCACTAAAGCCAATTTAACTTTCGTTTAGTTCATGGAATTATTATGTTTGGTGAAAATTTCCTCTACTTTAATAATTTTTTGTGTACGTTAGTTAAATTAACTAAAACCGAGGAAAAAGATATACACAAATGAAGGATAAAGATTAACTAAATTCGTGTCTTCCACAAAATAGTTCAATATTTCTTTCAATTTGTAAATTTTACTACAAATGCGTTCATCATGAACTTCGTATGTCACTAAAGACATTCTTGCAATTTTGAACTCCAATTTTTTCCTTCGAATTACACAATTTGCTTTAACAAGTGAAAAAACTTAATTATGTCTAATAAATTTTCTTGAATTTGTCGAAAAATATTTACTTATTTTTTGACATCGACGTGATGCCAGCGTTTGTTATACTGTTTAGTTAAAATTTTCTAAAAATATTCTAAAATTAACCGAAATTTTTCTTCCTGGTGGGTTCACTTTTTTTCAGTGTAGTGAAAATGTTCTTGTTGGATCCGGAAGT
This sequence comes from Haematobia irritans, assembly GCF_050003625.1. Taxonomy (NCBI): domain Eukaryota; kingdom Metazoa; phylum Arthropoda; class Insecta; order Diptera; family Muscidae; genus Haematobia; species Haematobia irritans. The sequence continues at coordinate 88,298,229 of NC_134399.1, forward strand.
GGTGCCAAATTGACGCAGAAGCGATGAATTTAACATGGGCTTGTCATAGGACGGATGTCCACCAGTTCAACAGCCGCTGCACTGAATTTGCATCACTTCTTAAGGTGTGAGGCGAATTCATATAAACGGACCCTCAAATTTGGGTTGCGATTGCTCTACGAGAAGCAAACGGAATGACAAACTTATTATACCCACTGTCACCATTCTATGGTGGTGGGTATAAAAAATCCGAAAATCCCAAAAAATATTCTGTTTAAGCAGTGCTTACATTGTTTTTTAATTTCCCAAGTAGTTTTTTTTTTTTTTTTTTTTTTTTTTTTTTTAATCGTTTATTTATTTATTTTTCAGTATAATTTAGACTAAAATAAACAATAGTATGCCTATTCTTAACCTATACAATGCTCCTGTTGGAGAACTCTAGTATAAACTGTATAATTCAAGTATTCTTTGTGTTTCAAGTTATACGTAACATTGGAGAAATATAATTGGGCAGTTGGGACGTAATGAAAAAAGGGAAAAAACATTACATATTATATTTTAGCTAATATAAAAAGTGTGTATCAAGGGATAAAACAAAAACAATGTCTTTCCAGGAAAGGTGACTTATATTAATTAATCCACCAATGTTTGTTGGTGTCTGCATTTAATATTTTACTTTTGTTAGTAGTAAATATACTCAAAAAAATTGAAATTTGTAACAAAAAACATTTTTTGACTCAGAATTTATTCAAATGTTAACCAAGTTCTTACTTTTTCCTTGACACGTTCGTACGTTCGTTTCCAACTCAACAACAAAATGTGACGTGAATTGCTTTTCGACATAGAGAAACCAAAAATCAATTTTCTTTCGTTTGAAATACGAAAGAAAACTATCGTTCGACATATAGAAACAGAGCATAAGGCCAAACTCATTTTAAATAGAATACGAAAAGTTGTCATTTGTATTATTGCATTGAATGACCGGTTGTAGTTTACTCTCATTCTGGTTTTTGTTCGTTATTTTGTTCTTATCAATTGAATTCAAGAATTTTAGAATAAATAGTGTAATTGCATTTATATTGCAAATTAGAGATGCCAATCATGAAATACGGGGAAAAATTTATTTAATAGGAAATTGTAAAATTTTGGGATTTTGTTAAAGTTTGTCGACGTTAACACATTATTGAATTTTATATACTCTAAAAAAACATAGGATTGATTTTTTCCGTTGATTTCTAAAAACGGTCGATGATATTTTTATTAAAACTCTCGATGATGATAGCATGGCTCGCGTTGATGTTATACCCCAGTTGCAAAGAAAAATGTGAACATCATTTGAACTCTACTCGGCCAAATATCAACATTTGACACAAAATTTTGTAATTATTTCCCCATATTGGAGTCATATCCTTGTCTCCAGCCCATATCCTTCTAAATAGCCACTGTTAAGTAGCAAAATTTTTAAAAATGCCTCGAAATTACCTTTACCTTTAATACATATGTATGGTCCGTTTGCGCAATTGCTTAGATATATCTTTAGCTTTAATTACCCATAGATTTAGTTGCGTCCCAGGGCATTAACCGATTTAAATTTTAATTGTAAAGAATTTGTAGAATTTCCAAAACGATTCAGATTTCAATATGGCAATATAAACCATTATATAGATCCCAATAAATTTAATGGAGTTGACATGGTGCCACAAATTTTGGTCACAACAGAGGTGACGGGTATAATATAGTCGCCCCGCCCGACTTTAGTCTTTACTTACTTCCCAGCAAAAAAAAAAGCGTAGCCAAAAAAGTAAAGAAAATGTTCTTTTTGGATCCGGAAGTGGTGCAAAATTGACGCAGAAGCGATGAAATTAACATGGACTTGTCATAGGACGAAAGTCCTCCATTTTAACAGCCGTTGCACTAAATCTGCATCACTTCTTTAGGTGTGATCCGAATTCAATATTTTGGATGTAAATTAAAAAATTCTGTGATATTTTGTCAAATAAATAATTTTTATAATTTTTAATGGATTGTAACGCTTGTCGGAAACGTTTGACCTCAAATATTTTCAAAAATTCACAAATTTTTTTTCGGCAAAATTTAAATGATTTCTACCATTTTATGAATTCTTACTCTGTTGAAACAAAAAATGTTAAGCTTACCCTTTAAAAGTATGAAAAACCCAAGTTATAAAAAATTTAATTAAAAGAACTTCCTGGATAGCTAAAATAAAGAACGTCATTGGGAATGCATCTTCTGGAAGTGCTTTTAAAGTTGTGCCTTTCGAACAACTACCAAATTTTTTTGCTGGGTTGTTATATATAAATAAATTTACGTTCGCTGGCTAAACTATGCATTGTTTGGTTTGTGTCTTTGATTATAAATAACAAACGTCTAAGGGCGACATCTTGTTGTCAAGTGATGCATAATCCCAATGTATAATAAGAATTTCAACAGGTGGCGCCTGGTTGAAGCTACTTCAGATATTTCTGCCAGGTATTTTTTGTATACCCTCCATCATAGGATGGGGGTATATAAACTTTGTCATTCCGTTTGTAACACATCGAAATATTGCTCTAAGACCCCATAAAGTATATATATTCTGGGTCGTGGTGAAATTCTTAGTCGATCTAAGCATGTCCGTCCGTCCGTCTGTTGAAATCACGCTAACTTCCGAACGAAACAAGCTATCGACTTGAAACTTGGCACAAGTAGTTGTTATCGATGTAGGTCGGATGGTATTGAAAATGGGCCATATCGGTCCACTTTTACGTATAGCCCCCATATAAAGGGACCCTCAGATTTGGCTTGTGGAGCCTCTAACAGAAGCATATTTCATCCAATCACGCTTAAAATTGGTATATGGTGTTGGTATATGGTATCTAACAACCATGCAAAAATTGGTCAACATCGGTTCATAATTATATATAGCCCCCATATAAACCGATCTCCAGATTTGGCTTGCGGAGCCCCAAAGAGAAGAAAATTTCATCCGATCCGGCTGAAATTTGGTACATGATGTTGGTATATGGTCTCTAACAACCATGCCAATATTGGTCCATATCGGTCCTTAATTATATAGCCCCCATATAAACCGATCTCCAGATTTGGCTTGTGGAGCCTCCAAGAGAAGCACATTTCATCCGATCCAGCTGAAATTTGGTACATGGTTTTGGTATATGGTCTGTAACAATCATGCAAAAATTGGTCCACATCGGTCCATAATTATATATAGCCCCCATATAACCCGATCCCCAGATTTGGCTTGCGGAGCCTCAAAGAGAAGCAAATTTCATCCGATCCGGCTGAAATTTGGTACATGATGTTGGTATATGGTCTCTAACAACCATGCAAAAATTGGTCCACATCGGTCCATAATTATATATAGACCCCATATAAACCGATCTCCAGATTTGGCTTGCGAAGCCTCAAAGAGGAGCAAATTGCGTCCGATCCGGCTGAAATTTGGTACATGGTATTGGTATATGGTCTCTAACAACCGTGCAAAAATTGGTCCTCATCGGTCCATAATTATATATAGCCCCCATATAAAATATTCTCCAGATTTGACCTCCGGAGCCTCTGGGAGGACCAAAATTCATCCGATCCGGTTCAAATCAGGCACGTGGTGTTAGTATATAGTCGCTAACAACCATACCAAAATTGGTCCAATCACACAAAAATTGGTCCATATCGGTTCATAATCATGGTTGCCACTGGAGCCAAAAATAATCTACCAAAATTTTATTTCTATAGAAAATTTTGTCAAAAATTTATTTCTATAGAAAATTTTGTCAAAATTTTATTTCTGTAGAAATTTTTGCCAAAATTTTATTTCTATAGAAAATTTTGTCAAAATTTTTATTTCTATAGAAAATTTTATGAAAATTTTTGTTTCTATAGAAAATTTTGTTAAAATTTTATTCGGTTCATAATAAAATTTTCATCATTGTCAAAATTTTATTTCTATTGAAAATTTTGTCAAAATTTTATTTCTATAGAAAATTTTGTTCAAATTTTATTCGGTTCATAATCATGGTTGCCACTCGAGCCAAAAATAATCTACCGAGATTTTATTTCTATAGAAAATTTTGTCAAAAGTTTATTTCTATAGAAAATTTTGTTAAAATTTTATTTCTGTAGAAATTTTTGTCAAAATTTTCTTTCTATAGAAAATTTTGTCAAAATTTTTATTTCTATAGAAAATTTTGTGAAAATTTTTGTTTCTATAGAAAATTTTGTAAAAATTTTATTTCTGTAGAAAATTTTGTCAATATTTTATGTCTACTTTGTCAAACTGAATTATATACGTATTGGATCGATATTTTTTGATTTAATATATACCACGTATGGACTTACATACAATTTAGAAGATGGTGTTAGGAGGTTTTAAGATACCTTGCCATCGGCAAGCGTTTCCGCAACTTAAGTAATTCGATTTTGGATGGCAGTGTTTAGATGAAGTTTCTACGCAATCCATGATGGAGGGTACATAAGCTTCGACCTGGCCGAACTTACGGCCGTATATCTTGTTTTTTTTTTTTTAAGAAAAACATTTATTATTAAATAATTTATTATTTAAATAAACTTTGAGTATATTGTAAATCATTATTAGATGTAACTGAAACTAAAAAATAAATATTTTTATGGTCGTGGTAAAACATACAAACAAAACATAAAACAGCCATATTTTTTGTTCTTTACTAAGAAATTTGGAATCTCCACAGCAAAATCTTGGGTATAGAACTGACAAAAATGCCTTCGTCTCTGTTAACATTTATTTTCTAAATCCAAGTGCTTCCGATAACATTGTTACCATTTCGCCAGAATCTTTTAATTGTTCTAATTCTGTTTCGCAGTATAATTACTCTCTAAGAAATGTGGACAATTTACTAAGAAAAATTTTTGTATGGGAAAAAATGTTTGTAGTAAACATTAACTTATGTCTGTATATCGGTAGAAACCCCATTCGAATGAAAGGCAGTTACTCGAATTCGAGTGAATTTGGTTTTCTCTATTTTTATACCCTGCGCCACACTGTGGGACAGGGTATTATAAGTTAGTGCATATGTTTGCAACACCCAGAAGGAGACGAGATAGACACATGGTCTCTTTGGCAATAGTGCACAGGGTGGTCAAGTGTGCTAAATTTTATTGAAATCGGTTCAGATTTAGATATAGCTCCCATATATATCTTTCGCCCGATTTTCCGTCATATGACCACAGAGGTCAAAGTTGTAGTCCGATTTATGTGAAATTTTGCACACGGAGTAGAATTAAAATACTAAATATGCTTGTCAAATTTGGTTGAAATCGTTGTAGTTTTCTTTATAGCTTCCATATATATGGTTTTGCGATTTGGGCAAAAATGGCTAAAATACCCACAATTCCTTATAAAATCGCACTGCTTAGTCTATACTATATTCGGCCAAATATTAACATTTGACACAAAATTTTGTAATTATTTCCCCATATTGTAGTCATATCCTTGTCTCCAGCCCATATCCTTCTAAATCGTCACTGTTAAGTAGCAAAAATTTTTAAAATGTATCGCCTGTTTGCGCAATTGCTTACACATATCTTTAGCTTTAATTACCCATAGGTTTAGTTGCGTCCCAAGACATTAACCGATTTAAATTTTAATTTAATCGGTTGATAATCGGTTCAGATTTAGATATAGCTCTCATATATATATTTCGTTCGACTTCGACTAATATGGCCTCAAAATCCAGAGTTTTGCCTGATTTGCTTCAAATTTTGCATAAGAAGTACGTTTAATAGTATCGTTAAGTGTGCCAAATTTGGTTGAAATAGGTTCAGATTTAGATATAGCACCCGCATATATGTTTCGCCCGATTTACACCCATATGACCACGGAGGCCAAAATTATTATTTGGTCAAAATCGGTTCATATTTAGATATAGCTCCCATATATATGTACGCCAGAGTAGGAGAAATATGGTAGAATGTTTCATATTTTAGACCCATTTTCAATGGAAGTTTCTTCCAATTGACTCGATAGTTTCCACAGAGAATACATTTAATATGCTATTTAAGTGTGTCATCTTGATGTAATATGGCCAAAATACCCACATTTTACACACAATTCTGTGATTATTTCCCCATATCGTAGTCATATCCTACACACTGTAATGCCAAACTTTCCATAGAATGGTCGAATTTTAAAAAATATCCGACTTGTGGAAATATCGCCCGAATTGGGCAAATTATATATCATAACCCATAATTGAACATATATCTTGGCGAGATTTAACCAATATCCTTGTAAAATCGACACTGCTGAGTAGCAAAACTTGTAAATATTACTCAAATTGTCCTATATCTCGAATACATATGTATCGCCCGATAAATCATAAATGCTCTTTTGTACAATTTCATCAAAATTGCTCTAGCTTTATATTTCCCAAATTTTTTACTAACATTGTGTTTTATCCCAGGGTGTTAGCCGATTTAATTGTTAATTCTAGCGATTTTGTAGAAGTACAACAAATTGTCTCCAAATCGTTTCAGATATAAATATTTGTATATGGGAATATAAACCTTGATAATAACTCCCAACAAATTTGAAGAAGTTGAGATGGTAACACAAATTTTGGTCTACATAATGGTGAAGGGTATAATATAGTCGACCCCGCCCTACTTTAGACTTTACTTACTTGTTATACCCTCCACCATAGGATGCGGGTATATTAACTTTGTCTTTCCGTTTGCAACACATAGAAATATTGCTCTAAGACTCCACAAAGTATATATATTCTGGGTCGTGGTGAAATTCTTAGTCGATCTGAGCATGTCCGTCCGTCCGTCTGTTGAAATCGCGCTAACTTCCGAACGAAACAAGCTATCGACTTGAAACTAGGCACAAGTAGTTGTTATTGATGTAGGTCGGACGGTATTGCAAATGGGCCATATCAGTCCATTTTTACGTATAGCCCCCATATAAACGGACCCCCAAATTTGGCTTGCAGACCCTCTAAGAGAAGCAAATTTCATCCGATCCGGCTGAAATTTGGTACATGGTGTTAGTATATGGTCTCTAGCCACCACGCAAAAATTGGTCCACATCGGTCCATAATTATATCTAGCCCCCATATAAACCGATCCCACGATTTGAACTCCGGTGCCTTTTGTAGAAGCAAAATTCATCCGATCTGGTTGAAATTCGGTACGTGGTGGTAGTATATGATATTTAACAACCATGCCAAAAGTGGTCCATATCAGTCCATAATCATATATAGCCCCCATATAAACCGATCCAGAGATTTGGTTTTGAATCCTCTTGGAGGAGCAAAATTCATCCGAGTCAGTTGAAATTTGGTACATTGTGCTATATATGGCCGTTAACAACCATGCCTAACTAGGTCCACATCGGTCTATAGTTATATATAGCCCTCAGATAAATCGATCCCCAATCACACAAAAATTGGTCCATATCAAATTCATAATTGTATATAGCCCCCATATAAGCGACCCCCATATTTCAATTCTGGCTCCCTACGTACCGTGCAATAGTCCATATCGATTCGTAATTATTTGTAGACTTACCTACACATACCTTTTTTGTCTAATATATACCACGTATGGACTAACTCACAATTAAGAAAACGATTTAATATACCACAACCCAAGTAATTCGATTGTGGATGACAGTCTTTCGTAAAAGTTTCTACGCTCTCCATGGTGGAGGGTACATAAGTTTCGGCCTGGCCGAACTTACGGCCATATATACTTGTTTTTAAATAAAAATGTTACTAATTAGCACCTATATTTAAGAAAAATTAATTTTGATGTTATTTTTTCAATTGCAATTGCATAGCTTAAAAATGTTTTTTGTTTTGCCTTTTTATTGAAATGCATATTTGTGCATATTAAGTTTCGGTTTTTATATGATAAAATACATTGGAATTGTTTTAACCAAAACATAAGTTTATTTTAATATTATTTAAATTCCCGATTTTTTTAAGATTTTTGAAATGCAAATGCCGATTATGACGATTTCTCCGAAAAAAAGTGACGATTTTTCTGGACATTTTATTGGCAGCCCTGGTTCCATGGCTCGTGCATCTCTCCCTATGAGTAAAGTTGGTCGCGATTTTTTTACATCATGCGGATGAACATTTCGTCTTTTTCGCACTTGAAGCACCGTCCTGTGGCAAATTCCTAAAGTTCTTGCTATTTTCCGCGCTGACTCATTATTTTTTGTCATTTCGACAATTTGATTTTCCTTGGCAACCGATATTTTTCGCATTCTTCACTATTTGTATATTTTTGGGGAAAAATCAACAAGTGTGCACTAAACTGCTTGTCAATAACTTATCTATTTTGTTGATCGCACATCAACTCAAATAACGGTAAATAATCGTCATGCTTTTAACTCATTTTCCAGTGTTATCAGAGTAGAAAAATTAAAATGTGCAAAAGTGGATACATTGACTTTTTCATTATTTTGAATTATTCTTCAAACCGATGATGTTGTATTGAAAAAATGTGTTTCGAGTTTAAGTTTTGTGCTAATTAAGGTACTAAATAAAAAAGAAAAGTTCGCATTTTGGTTATTTTTATAGAGCTTACAGCCTTTTAAAGTTGAAATTGACAATTATGTATCCACATGTGATCGCCACTGTATATAACTATGGACTGATAAGAACCAATTTCTGCATGGTTTTTAGAGGCCAACATCACCACGCACCAAATTTAAACTAGATCTGTTGAAATTTGCTTCTCCTAGATACTCCGCAAACCAACACCACGCACCAAATTTAAACTAGATCCGATGAAATTTGCTTCTCCTAGAGGCTCCGCAAGCGCCTCGTAAAAATGGTCCGATATGGTCCATTGCAATTTCATTCGACCTACATCAATAACAACCACTTGTGCCAAGTTTCAGGTCGATAACTTGTTTTATTTGGAAGTTAGCGAGATTCCCACAAACGGGCGGACGCACCTCGCTAGATCGACTTAGAATTTCACCACGATATGTTCGATATGTTCAAATGACAAAGTTTATTTACCACTCATCCAATGGTGGAGGGTATAATAAACAATCTGATTTGAATTTTTCGTTGTACAAAAAATACACACGCCTATATATTAAATATCTTTGAATATAGTTACAATAATTAGTTTAACTTGTTTTTACACTAATTTTATTACACATTTAACTGATTATACGTCACACTGTGGATTTAATTACTTGAGGCTCGTTGATCCTTCAACGTAAAGAGTAACGAAAGTTTTCGTTTTGTCTGAAATACTCACTGTAGCATTGAACTCAGCCATCGGTGTATACGGTGGGAGCAATTCTTCAGAAATTTCCATGTTCGACATGTTGTATATGTAGTCCTGTCGAAATAAGAAAAACATGGAATAAATTCAAGGTCAAACTAACAAAAATAGTTCTATGGCATAATAAAAATTTTATAAATTAAAATTTGTGTTCTTAGATGGTCAAGAGTAAAATCGGGATACTCTGATAGAAAAATTTCGTAGCTTTAATGAAAAGTAACACAAAAATTGACCCAACGAAGTAATACCATAAATAGGAGGAACTATTTTGTTATTAAAATTTTAGTCTACTAAATAAGAGAATATTTCATAATAGCTATGAATAATTTCTAATTATACAATTATTTTTGGAGCTTTATGGACAGATATAGATTAAGGAACATGGTTAATAGAGCCATTGAAAAGAAAACGCCAGATACAAATCTATACACGCCTGGACTGTACATGTTTCGGTTCGGGCGAATGAACCTTTCCACAGCCTTTAGTATAGATCTGGCTGGGAGTGGTAACTCAATTTTGGGCCCTTTATGCTAACTCCTTATGGAGAAAACATTTGGGAAATTTCCTCTTACAAATTGAATCATCTTTTCTCCCACTGTACATCATCTTTTCATATAACTTACATTTCGTTGACGTTTGTTCGCTTTGTAGTGAGGTCGGTCTCAACTTCGTAAAACTTCACGTTTCGGGCGCGGTAATAAGGTTCTAGATCAAAACATTGATCTCCACTGTCAGTCATATAATATACTTTAAAATTAACTTAAATTGTATAGAATTGGGGGTCTAAGAATCTATGTCAAAACAAGTATATAAGTCCGTAAGTTCGGCCAGGCCGAATCTTAGGTACCCTCCACCATGGATTGGGTATAAATTTATACTATAGACTGTCATCCAAAATGGAATTACTTGGGTTGTGGTAATACGATGGCTGTTCGGAAACTTCTTAGCCTATCAATGAAAGAGGATAGTTTTTCAAAAATATTTTTATTTTTCAATATAATCTCCTGAAACTTCAATGCACTTAGCCCAACGCTTTTCTAGCAATTCTATCCCTTGATTAAAATAGTTTTCCCCAAGGTCTTCAACATAGTGGTTTACAACTGTAATTGCATCTTCTTTTGAGGTAAAACGCTTGCCAGCAAGGAATTTTTTTTAGATTTGGGAACAAGTAAAAGTCACTGGGAGCTAAATCAGGAGAATAAGGTGGGTGGTCAAGCAACTCGTACTTTAATTCGTTGATTTTAGCTTGTTGTCTTGATGAAAAATTATTTTTTTGTGTTGTAAGCCAAGACGTTTTTCTCGAATTTGTACATTTAATTGATCCAAAAGGTTGTAATAGTACTCTGAACTTATTGTTTTACCCTTTTGCAGATAGTCAATCAATAAAATATCTTTGAAGTCAAAAAAAAACCGTTGCCATAACCTTACCATCCGATCGAATTGGGTTTGCCTTCTTTGGGGCACTTCCTCCAGCTTCAGTCCATTGTTTAGATTGTTCTTTTGTCTCTGGAGTATTGTGGTGGATCCATGTCGCATTTACAGTTATGAAACAATGCTTAAAATACATTTTATTTCGCTTAAAACGATCCAAACAAGCTTGAGAAATGTTCATTCTTATGCGTTATTGATCGACTGTTAACAAATGCCGCACCCATCTTGCAGAAAGCTTTTTCATCTGTAGGTCTTCATGCAAAATTAAATGGACTCGATCATTTGAGATGCCCATGATATTAGCAATTTCACGCACTTTTATTCGTCGATCATTTAATACCATATCATGCACTTTGGCTACAATTTCAGTTGTTGTTGCTGTTTTTGGACGTCCACTACGTGGTTCATCTTCAATGCTTGTACAACCACGTAACACATTCACCATATCATTATGAATTTCTCGTCCCGATAAACCTTTTTTATGTAAATATTTAATGACAGCACGCATTTCTAATTTTTCCATTGTAAAAAAATTGCGGATGGGTTTTTTTGGAACACCTGTTTCTATATGAAGGAGTTGCCAGATCGAAACAAAATTTACCATGTGTTCATAACAGAGATGGAAGTTTCCAAAGCACTTAACTGTTTTCTGTTTATACCGCGCTTTTTGTGCAAGGCTAAGAAGTTTCCGAACTGCCCTCGTATATTCTGGGTCGTGGTGAAATTCTGAGTCGATCTAAGCATTTATATATATTCTGGGTCGTGGTGAAATTTTTAGTCGATCTAAGCATGTCCGTCCGTCCGTCTTTTGAAATCACTCTAACTTCCGAACGAAACAAGCTATCGACTTGAAACTTGGCACAAGTAGTTGCTATTGATGTAGGTCGGATGGTATTGAAAATGGGCCATATCGGGCCACTTATACGTATAGCCCCCATATAAACCGATGCTCAGATTTGGCTTGCGGAGCCTCTTGGAGGAGCCAAATTCATCCGATCCGGTTGAAATTTGGTACATGCACAGAAAAAAATATCACCAAAATATTTCCAATTAAAAAGTTAATTGAAGTTGAATTTTTTTTCAATTAATAAATTAATTGGTACAATTAACTTTTTAATCAAGATAGAAACATTAAGTTAATTAAGTCAATGATTGAAAATTTTAAAATTTTTAATTAAAAAGTTAATTGATACAATACACTTTTAATCATATTCGGAAGACTAAGTCAGTTAAAAAAGTGATTAACATTTTTTTTAAATTTTTAATTAAATTTTTTTTTCAAACAATCAATTGTTAATCCAAATAAAAATTCTAAGCCAATTCAAAAGGTAATTGAAAATAGTTACCTTTTTTTAATTAATAAATTAATTGAGTTTTGCAATCAACATCAATTAAATTTTTAATTGAATCAATTAAAAAATTAATTGAAATTTGGTAATGAAATCAATTAATTTTTTAATCAAGATTTTTTTCTATGCCCAATTAAAACTGTGATTGATACTATCATTTTCGTGATTGAAGACATTTCAATTAAAAAATTAATTGGATCAATTAATTTCGTGATTGAATCAGAAAAAATTTTTTTTGTGTGTGGTGTTAGTATATGGTCTCTAACAAACATGCAAGAATTGGTCAATATCGCTACATAATTATATATAGCCCCCATATAAACCGAACCCCAGATTTGGCTGGCGGAGCCTTTAAGAGAAGCAAATTTCATCCGATCTGGCCGAAATTTAGTAAATGGTGTTAGTATATGGTCTCTGACAACTACGCATAAATTGGTCCACATCGGTCCATAATTGTATGTAGCCCCCATATAAACCGATCCCTGGATTTGGCTTGCAGAGCCTCTAAGAGAAGCAAATTTCATCCAATCGGGCTGAAATTTGGTACATGGTGTTAATATCTGGTCTCTAACAACTACGCATAAATTGGTCCACATCGGTCCATAATTGTATGTAGCCCCCATATAAACCGATTCCCAGATTTGACCTCCGGAGCCTCATGGATGAGCAAAATTCATCCGATTCGGTTGAATATCATCTCTAACAACCGTGCCAGAATTGGTCCATATCGGTTCATAATTATATATAGGCCACATTTAAACCGATCCCCCAGATTTGACCTCCAGAGCTCTTGGAGGAGCAACATTCATCCGATCCGGTTGAAATTTGGTACGTGGTGAAATTTGGTACATTGCGCTAGTATTTTATATGGCCGCTAACAACCACAAAATCGGTCCATATCGGTCTATAGTTATATATAGCCGATCCCCAAAAATAATCTACCAAAATTTTATTTCTATAGAAAATTTTGTCAAAATGTTATTACTATACAAAATTTTGTCAAAATTTTATTTCTATAGAAAATTTTGTCAAAATTTTATTTCTATAGAAAATTTTGTCAAACTGAATTATATACGTATTGAGAAGATGGTGTTACGAAGTTTTAAGATACCTTGCCATCTTGCAAATGTTACCGCAACCCAAGTAATTGTGGATGACAGTTTTTCGTAGAAGTTTCTACGCAATCCATGGTGGAGGGTACATAAGATTCAGCCTGGACGAACTTACGGCCGTATATACTTGTCTTTTTTTACTAAAACTTATTTTTTAGTTGATAACTTACCGCTTTGATGGGACATGTTTTAGGCAAATTACTTTGAGACTTTACTATATGTACCAATTGTTTAAGCACTGGCATAACATTCACACTCTTCAATGTATCGCATAGATTTAATTTAACATCCAAGAATTTTATAGCTTTCGTTCTATACTTTGGTCTTGCTATAAGCACCACAGTAAGCAGAGACGTAGGGGGATATGGTTGAATTAATTCAAAGTGAGTATTAAATAGATATCCGCTTTTCCCCATTTTTTGCAAATTGCATTGACCTTGCTTAAAAACACCGGAGGTCAAAATACAAGTCAAATTAGCAATTTCCAGTCGAAAGTTTCGTTTTGCAGCCTATAATTTAAAAATTTCTATAGTGGTATGAGTCATCATTAAAACGTAGGTTATGCTTACTCCAGATAATATCAAGCTGTGCCAAATGCTTAGAACAAGAAGTAGTTTATACACGTAGTACATTGTAGATGAATGACTGACTGTGGCAAAATGTAGACTATTTGAAATTTTGTTCGCGACAAAAATTTTAAAAGTGCAATGACTTAAAAATAATTACCCAATAATTCAAAATTCTTTGATTTATGTTTAGATAAAAATATGCCTCTACCCCACTCTACTGCGGTAGTGTAATGTCAATAAATGTCCTCGTACCGAAGTGAGGCGGCACCGACTATATTAAATCCTCCACCACTGCGTAGATCCCAATTTTTAGTACAATATAAAAGATTATATTCCCACATACATTTAAAATTGAACAAATTTGGACAACATTGTCCAAATTCTCAACAATTAAAATTTAAATCGGCTTACGCCCTAGGGCGAAACACAATGTTAGTAAAAAAGTAGGAAATATGTAAAGCTAAAGCCATTTTCATGCTATTGCAGAAAAGTACATTTATAATTTATCGAGCGACACATATGTTTTAGAGGTACAGCTAAATTTGAGACTTTTTCCAATGTTCGCTATTTAATAGTGGTGGTCTAGATCTCGCCAAATAGGTGGTCAATTGAGGGTAGTAATCCCCCCATTTTGGTCTAAATGCACACAGAGAATAGATTGGTTGGAAATTGATTGTTATAATGAAAATTCCACATTTACAATTCAATGATAGCTGGGTCAATTTACATTCATTTTTTCCAAGCATTTCTTCGTCATTTCTACCACTTGGTGATTATTGGAATGGATGCATTATAAATAGTTGTAGTAACCAATTGTCTCTATTAAAAAAAATTCAGAATATCAGTCAATACGGCCTATTTCAAATCAGATTAGTAACTAACAGTTAATAATTACAACTTAGATTCGGTATACACAGCCGAATGTAATTTGTATTATTGGTCAAATGCCATTTTTGTCATTGCTAATTTATAGCCGAAATAAATAATTTTTCAAATTACAATTCTAAACCACTATAAATATGAAAAGCTCAAGCCCGCTTAATTATATATGTCTTTAGAAATCGACCGCAAAATAATGGCTGATAAGTCCCCGGTCTGACACATAGATGGCGTCGCTAGTATTAAATGCATATTACTTTTATATAGTACCAACCTTCAAATGATTCGTGTCAAAATTTGACGTCTGTAAGTCAATTAGTTTGTGAGATAGGGCGTCTTTTGTGAAGCAATTTTTCTTATTGTGAAAAAAATGGAAAAAAATAAATTTCGTGTTTTGATAAAATACTTTTTTCTGAAGGGAAAAATACGGTGAAAGCAAAAACTTAGCTTGATAATGAGTTTCCGGACTCTGCCCCAGGGAAATCAACAATAATTGATTGGTATGCAAAATTCAAGTGTTTGAAATGAGCACGAAGGACGGTGAAAGCAGTAGACGTCCAAAAGAGGTGGTTACCGACGAAAACATCAAAAAAAAAATCCACAAAATGATTTTGAATGACCGTAAAATGAAGTTGATCGAGATAGCAGAGGCCTTAAAGATATCAAAGGAATGCGTTGGTCATATCTTTCATAAATATTTGGATATGCGGAAGCTCTGTGCAAAATGAGTGCCGCGCGAGCTGACATTTGACCAAAAACAACAACGTGTTGATGATTCTGAGCGGTGTTTGCAGCTGTTAACTCGTAATACACCCGAGTTTTTCCGTCGATATGTGACAATGGATTAAGCATGGCTCCATCACTACATTCCTGAGTCCAATCGACAGTCGGCTGAGTGGACAGCGACCGGTGAACCGTCTCCGAAGCGTGGAAAGATTCAAAAGTCCGCTGGCAAAGTAAAGGCCTCTGTTTTTTGGGATGCGCATGGAATAATTTTTATCGATTATCTTGAGAAGGGAAAAACCATCAACAGTGACTATTATATGGCGTTATTGGAGTGTTTGAAGGTCCACCAAAACAACGCACGGTGCCACAAGTCATTGAGAACGATGGCAAAAATTCATGAATTGGGCTTCGAATTGCTTCCCCACCCACCGTATTCTCCAGATCTGGCCCCAGCGACTTTTTCTTGTTCTCAGACCTCAAAAGGATGCTCGCTGGGAAAAAATTTGGCTGCAATGAAGAGGTGATCGCCGAAACTGAGGCCTATTTTGAGGCAAAACCGAAGGAGTACTACCAAAATGGTATCAAAAAATTGGAAGGTCGTTATAATCGTTGTATCGCTCTTGAATGGAACTATGTTGAATAATAAAAACGAATTTTGACAAAAAAATGTGTTTTTCTTTGTTAGACCGGGGACCTTAGACCTGGGACTTATCAGCCAACATGTTAGTGGTGATGGGTGTAATATAGACGGCCACGCCCGACTTTTGACTCTCCTTATTTGTTCAAATTTATAAAAGATTGATGAGTCGAATTACCAATTAGTGCATATCCCTTCCCACCAAAAAAAAAGTTGAAGGTTCTTCCCAAGTCGTTACTTTCAATTTTCATTCAAGCAAGGCTCTTGTAGGAATGGAATTAATTTTCCTTTCAAAACGAATCTCTCTTGAGGTGATGTATAAAAATCCTGTTTTATCACTGAAAAAAAGCATGTCCGGTTCCAAAGATTTTGTCTTTACTTTAAAATTTTTTTTGATTCCGAGTCGAAGAAGCGGAGAATACAAGTAAGGATACTTTTAAGACACAATTTTCTTTTAAATTTAGGTTTTGTGTACTTGCTTCTAGGATGCAAATTTTAATTTTTCGCTTTCTCAGCTTTTTTTCTTCATATGCTATCAAAGTCCTTTAAAAACGACGACATTTTCATTTTCCAAATTAGACAACTTTATTTTCCAAATTAGGACTCTACTTCCAGTAGAAATTATGCTATGTTTGAAGTAAAAAACTTATTTAAAATAAAGTTTTGAAAAACATGTCCTATATTTGAACGATTTTTTGCTTTGTAGTAAAGATGCAAAAAGACAACAAATTTAAAGACAATTTCATTAAATTTAAAGAATTTTTCCGAATTATTAAAGTCATGTTGACCTTAGCCTATAAATTTTTTCTTTCATGTTAAGATACCCATTTTTAAGTCAAATCACTTAATTATAAGGACAATATGACTTCATTGAAAAGTTTATCGACTTTTGGACAAGGAAAATAACTTTATTTTAGAGAAATGCATTTTCTATGCTAAGCAAAATTTGTATTCGTATTTTAAAGACATGAAATCTTTGACCTCACAACAATATTTTTTTCAGTGTACATATTTTTCGCAACAAATTTAAATGTTCTGTATTTTACTTTGTATTAAAAAAATTTAATCCATTTCTGGGCAGACGTGGAATTTTCGTTAAAATATTTTCTAGTATTATTCAATACGCCTTTACGTAAATATTTTTATTTTTATTTTAGGTTTTCCCTTTTGTTTTTGAAATACTGAAATAGTATCACATCTCAAGGTCTAATGCGAAATCAATGCTACGGATGCTTAAAAAGATGACTTCCTTCCCAGCAAACAATTTGGAAGTTCTTCTCAAGGCACAACTTTAAAAGAACTTCCAAAAATGCTCTCCGAAAGATGTTCTCTATTTTAACTGCACAGGAAGTTCATTTGAGTCAATTTTTTTATAACACGCGTTTTTTCATATATTTAAAGGAAAAATTATTTTTATTTGTTGCAAATAGGTTAAAAACAGTAATAAGAATTAATAAAATGGTACAAATTATTTAAATTTAGTCGAAAAAAATGTTAAATACTTTCTAGAAAAGTTGCGAATTTTTCAAAATATTTGATGACAAACGTTCTAGACAAGCGTTATAATGCTTTAAAAATCATAAAAAAATTAAAAATTATTTATTTGTCAAAATATCACACAAATTCTTAATTCACATCCAAAACACTGAACTCACCTCACACCTTAAGAAGTGATGCAAATTCAGTGCAGCGGCTGTTGAAATGTTGGACATTAAATTCATCGCATCTGTGTCAATTTGACACCACTTCCGGATCCAAAAAGAACATTTTCACTACTTTTTTGGACACGCTTTTTTTACTGAGATGTATCGTTTCTGACCCAATTGTGATTCAGAAAAGAATATTTTCATTGCTTTTTTGGCTACGCTCTTTTGCTGGGTTGTAGTACTTCCGTTTGCCATCACAATCGATACCGACTTTCCGTTTTTTCCCTTAAAAGTCGATGTTAACCATCACCAAAAGTCAATTATCGAAATTATCTAAAGTCGATTTGCCGAATTTGAAGATTATTGTTTTGACTTGTATTCAATTAACCGATTTATCTTAGATCAGCGATAAACATTGAGAAAAATGTGTTAATGTATTGAAAGAGTCCTATGGCGACATTAAAGACAACTCAAAATTTAGTGAAACTGTTCAAATTTACTTTAAATGTTCTAGAAACATAAATACAGTTCCTGATCTTCCTAAATGTATTGACCATTTATTACATTTATTTATGTTCACTAGCTGAAATAAATCGCGGTTAAGATGCTAAACATTCGTCGCTATAGTAAATTTTTTCATTACCACCCAAAATGTGGTGCAGAGTATAATTTAGTCGAAACCGTCTAGTTTTAGCTCTGGCTCATTTGCAATTATACTGAGAATAATAACCACAATAAAAAAAAACAATTACAGTTTAACTCATTCTGGTGCTAAATGTTACCAATTAAAAACAAAAAAAAACTGAAATGATTGCTTACTTGCAAGATCTTTTCGAAGAGATTAATATCCCAGCAAAAAAAGGATGTTATTCTTAAGGTACAATTTTATAAGCACTTCCAAAAATAGCTTTCCAAAGATGTTCTTTATTTTAACTATACAGGAAGTTCTTTTAATTTATTTCTTTTATAGCTCGCCTTTTTATATTTTTAACCCTTTCACTGCCGAAATAAAACTAATGTTAAAAACTTTAATTTTTCTTCTGTTTTTACTTGTACTAACAGCATGTAGAACAAAAATTGTCATTTTTAAAACCTACCTCAACTACTTCAAGAACTATATGAGCTTGTTTTGAAAATTTGATGCTTGAATTGTGACCAAATGGCCTTACGAAAATAAGCTCTATTTGGCCTATAATGTCCTTTAAAGTGTGAGCAAAAATACAAAAAAGAACATGTAAAAGTGTCAGCTATAGTATTCGTATGAATGTCCATTTACTAGAAACATACAGTAAAAAAATTGTCTCAAATTTTCGTATTTTTCGTTTATTTCTAAAGAAGTTCACAAAAATGTATTTTAGACCTCACCAATGGAAAATATTTATAGCTTATTTAGATTAAAACCTCTTCTTTAAAATAACATCGAGAAATAAATCGAAACTAAGTAGAAAAATAGAATTTGGTGTCTCTTTCGAATGTCGTTCAAAGTGGACATCGGTAGTGAAAGGGTTAATGGGTAATTTTAACTTCCTTTGTTTCACATAGGTTAAAAACACTGTTAGAATTACCCAGCAAAAAAATTGGAAGATGCTCTAAAGCCACAACTTTAAAAACACTTCAAAAAATATTCTCCCAGCGATGTTCTTTATTTTAACTACACATTCATATATAATTCATTTTTTTTTCATATTTTTAATGGGTAATTTTAACTTTTTTAGATTCAAAGGAGTGATGCAAATTCAGTGCAATGGCTATTGAAATGGTGGACATCGGTCCTTCGACAAGCCCATGTTAAATTC
The DNA here is from genome assembly GCF_050003625.1 of Haematobia irritans. Taxonomy (NCBI): domain Eukaryota; kingdom Metazoa; phylum Arthropoda; class Insecta; order Diptera; family Muscidae; genus Haematobia; species Haematobia irritans. Next base: position 88,317,653 of record NC_134399.1, read on the forward strand.
ATCGCTTCTGCGCCTATTTTGCACGACTTCCGGATTCAAAAAGAAAAATTTTACTACTTTTTTGGCGACGATTTTTTGGCTGGGATATCAAAGTGTACTTACCATAACCTGGATTGAACTCCACAATATATTAACCTCCACAATAATTAAGATTTTTGACTTCACTTAATAATGTTTGTACTGATTCTGAGCCAAAAATGCGAATTCTTTAAAATAACTGTATTTTTACATCTAGATTCTACGAGGGTTGCCTTTTATATTTCTCCGATATAAGATTATTTTCCTTATCCAAAAGTCGGAAAATTTTTCAATGAACTACTTTGTCCTTATAATTAAGTCATTAGGCCTAAAAATGGATATCTTTACATGAAAGAAAATTTTGTTTGACCAAAGTCAACTTACCTTTAATAATTCTGACAAATTCTTCAAAATAAATAAAATCGTATTTAAATTTGTTGACTTTTTGTATCTTGACTACAAAGCTAAAAAAGCTTTCAAAAATAGGAGATATCTTTTATCACATTTTGTGCTTGAAACTTAGCATAATTTCTACTTGAAGTCAAGTTTGTATATAATCAAGTATAACATTTTTTGTATGTTAATATGTATATGAACCCTCAAAAAAATCGCTTCTCTAACATATGTTCCAAACATATGCAGGAGGCACATATATTATTGGATACTGCCGAAACATTAATATATTTGTTTTATGTGAACATATTATACGTTTGGAATCATTTTGGGCCCAAAAATACTATATGCTTGGAAGAATTTTCCCCAAAGAAGATTGTGTTCATTTCCTCACATAATTTTCACTTCCACGAAATTTTTTAGTTCTTGGCACCGTTTTCTGTAATACAAATAATGTTGAAGAAATTATTCAATTTTATACATTTTTTAAAATTTACCTTTCGCCTGGACGGAGAATACAGTTTGTAAGCCAACACACTATCCACTGGGCTACGTAGCTGTTATAGTCACCAGTAGACAATTATCGTTATAAGTTACATTTATATAGCATAGTTTGAAGCGCCCATGAGCCCATGCAACCATAACATTATTTAACAGAAACATACATTTGTTGGCAACGTGGAGCAGTGGTTAGCATGTCTGCATTGCATGCAAAGGGTCGTGGGTTCAATCCCTGCTCCGACCGAACACCATTTTGTATACCCTCCACCATAGGATAACTTTGTCATTCCGTTTGTAACACATCGAAATATTGCTCTAAGACATGGGGTCTGCAAATTCTGAGTCAGTCTAACCATGTCCGTCCGTCCGTCCGTCTGTTGAAATCACGCTAATTTCCGAACGAAACAAGCTATCGACTTGAAACTTGGCATAAGTAGTTGTTATTGATGTAGGTCGGATAGTATTGCAAATGGGCCATACCGGTCCACTTTTACGTACAGGCCCCATATAAACGGACCCTCAGATTTGGCTTGCGGAGCCTCTAAGAGAAGCATATTTCATCCGATCCGGCTGAAATTTTGTACATGGTGTTGGTATACGGTATGTAATAACCATGCAAAAATTGGTCCACATCGGTTCATAATTATATATAGCCCCCATATAAACCGTTCTCCAGATTTGACCTCCGGAGCCTCTTGGTGGAGCAAAATTCATCCGATCCGGTTCAAATTTGGAACGTGGTGTTAGTATATGGCCGCTAAAAACCATACCAAAATTGGTCCACATCGGTCTATAGTTGTATATAGACGATCTCCAATCACACAAAAATTGGTCCATATCAGTTCATAATCATGTTTGCCACTCGAGCCAAAAATAATCTACCAAAATTTTATTTCTATAGAAAATTTTGTGAAAATTTTATTTCTACAGAAAATTTTGTCAAAATTGTATTTCTATAGAAAATTTTGTCAAAATTTTATTTCTATAGAAAATTTTGTCAATATTTTATTTCTATAGAAAATTTTGTCAAACTTTTATTTCTATAGAAAATTTTGTCAAAATTTTATTTCTATAGAAAATTGAAGAGAAGCCAACAATAACAAACAAAACAAAAAAAAATTTATTTCTATAGAAAACGTGGTGTTAGTATATGGCCGCTAAAAACCATACCAAAATTGGTCCATATCGGTCTATAGTTGTATATAGACGATCTCCAATCACACAAAAATTGGTCCATATCAGTTCATAATCATGTTTGCCACTCGAGCCAAAAATAATCTACCAAAATTTTATTTCTATAGAAAATTTTGTGAAAATTTTATTTCTATAGAAAATTTTGTGAAAATTTTATTTCTATAGAAAATTTTGTCAAAATTTTATTTCTATAGAAAATTTTGTCAAAATTTTATTTCTATAGAAAATTTTGTCAAAATTTTATTTCTATAGAATATTTTGTCAAACTTTTATTTCTATAGAAAATTTTGTCAAAATTTTATTTCTATAGAAAATTGAAGAGTAGCCAACAATAACAAACAAAACGAAAAAAAAATTATTTCTATAGAAAATTTTGTCAAAATTTTATTTCTATAGAAAATTTTGTCAAAATTTTATTTCTATAGAAAATTTTGTCAAAATTTTATTTCTATAGAAAATTTTGTCAAAATTTTATTTCTATAGACAATTTTGTCAAACTGAATTATAAACGTATTTAATCGGCACTTTTTGATGGACAACGTATGGACTTACTTATAATTTAGACGACGGTGTTAGGAGGCTTTAAGATACCTTGCCATCGGCAAGCGTTACCGCAACTCAAGTAATTCGATTGTGGATGGCAGTGTTTAGAAGAAGTTTCTACGCAAGCCATGGTGGAGGGTACATAAGCTTCGGCCTGGCCGAACTTGCTGCCTATATACTTGTTTTTTTTTTTTTTAATTTACACATTTATATTTATACTATATTAAATTTTTATAATAAAACTTCGAAATGTGGGTTATTAAAGATTTACAGTCAGAAACAGTGCTTGATATAAACGAAATGGACTGAGCTTTTGGATAAAATATTATTATACCCTTCACCACTACTGTGGTACAGGGTATAATAAGTTTGAGCATTTGTATGTAACGGCAAGAAATAATTGTCATAGACCCATCTTTTAGTATACCGATCGGCTTAGAATTAAATTCTATCTAGCGATATCCGTCTGTCTGTATATGTAATTTTGTGCACAAAGTACAGGTCGCAGTTTAAGTCCGATCGTCCTCAAATTTGACATAACGTCTTTCTTCGGGTAGAAGACAATCGCTATTGATTTTGGAAAAAAATCGGTTCAGATTTAGATATAGCTGCCATATATAGTTATAACCGATTTGATCATAATTCACGTATTTATGAACCGACGTTCTTCAAATTTTGTACATCTGAATATTTTGTCAGTCCCGTCAAAACTGCCAAATATCAGCTAAATCGGTTCAGATTTATATATAGCTCCCATATATATCTTTCGTCCGATTTGGACTTATATGGCCCCAAAAGCGAGAGTTTTGCCCTGATTTGCTTCAAATTTTGCACAACGTGTACGTTTAATAGTATCGTTATTTGTGCCAAATTTAGTTGAAATCGGTTTAGATTTAGATATAGCTCCCCTATATATCTTTGTCCGATTTTGACTTATATTGCTTCAAAAGCCAGAGTTTTGCCCTGATTTGATTAAAATTTTGTACAAGGAGTACGTTTAATAGTATCGTTAATTGTGCCAAATTTAGTTGAAATTGGTTCAGATTTATATATAGCTCCCATATATATCTTTCGACCGATTTGGACTTATATGGCCCCAAAAGCCAGAATTTTGCCCTGATTTGCTTCAAATTTTGCACAACAAGTACGCTTAATAGTATCGTTAAGTGTGCTTAATTTGGTTAAAATCGGTTCCCATTTAAATATAGCTCCCATATATATCTTTCGTCCTATTTGGATTTATATGGCCTCAAAAGCCAGAGTTTTGCCCTGAGTTGCTACTCTGATTTACGTGAAATTTTGCAGAGGAAGTAGAATTGAACTTGAAACTTTGCACAGGCAGTAGAATTAAGGTTCTGCATATGCGTGTTTATTTTGTTTGAAATCGGATCAGATTTTGATATAGCTCCCATATATATCTTTCGCCCAATTTTCCGTCATATGACCACAGAGGTAAAAGATGTTATCAGATTTACGTGAAATTTTGCACAGGGAGTAGATTCAACATAGTAACTATGCATGTGAAATTTGATTGCAATCGGTTCAGATTTCGATATAGATTCCATATATATGTTTTTCCTATTTAGGCAAAACTGGTCGAAATACCTACATTTTCCTTATCAAATCGCCACTGCCAAGTCGAAAACTTATCAAAATGACTTAAATTTTCCTATTACTCTATTACACATCTATCGACCGATAAATCATAAATACACTTTTGCGAAGTTGCCTCAAAATTGGTTCATATTTAAATGTTTCCTATATTTTTTTACTAATATTGTGTTCCACCTCAGCGCATTAGCCGACTTAAATGTAAAATCTATAAGTATTGCAGAACTCTGTACAGATCTGCTCAGATATACAGAGTATATGTGTATGGATTCATATAGCATCCAACACATTGGACGGATTTGATATGGTATCGAAAATGTGGACTTACAAAGTGGTGAAGGGTATAATATAGTCGGCCCCGCCCGACTTTAGACTTTCCTTACTTGTTTTTTTTATTGCAAAATAAATAATTTTGTAACAAAAAACTGTGTTTGGTATAAAAGTTTGAAATTTTGGAAGGAATTCAAAAACTCTAACAAAAGAAAAACGTGGAGTCGAGTATAAACATACATAAATAATTTTATAATATACACATAAATTAATTTAGGCGTGAATAGCTTTTTTACTAGTATATAAAATCATTTTAAATGCATTTAAAACTTATTGTGTTTTGTACTTAATTTTATTTTTACTTTTAAGGTCGGTATTAAGTTGGCATTATCGCTCTAAAATGACTCTGTTTTGCCTTTTACTTTTCTTTAACAATTCATTTTAAAGAAAATAAACTTTTTCAATTGTTTTAGCTGCAAAACTCGAACTTAATGCCCGCTTTTATATTTATTAATAAGTAGTCAACTCCTCTTGGACTACTTACTAATAAAAAGGAACTAAAATGTATTTTTATATATTTTACTATTTAATTTTTCACTATTTCCTCCTTTTTTTATTTTATCATCCCAACTCTAACAAGTATATACGACCGCAAGGCCGAAGCTTATGTACCCTCCACCATAGATTGCGTAGAAACTCCCTCTAAAGACTGTTAGCCACAATCGAATTACCTGGGTTGCGGTAACACTTGCCGATGGCAAGGTATCTTAAAACTTCTTAACATCGCCTTCTAAATTGTAAGTTAGTCCATTCGGGTTATATATTAAACAAAAACAAGTAAGTAAAGTCCAAAGTCGGACGGGGCCGACTATATTATACCCTTCACCACTATGTAGACCAAAAATTTGTGTTACCACTTCAACTCCTTCAAATTTGTTGGGAGTTATTATGAAGGCTTCCCATTGAAAATGGGTCTAAAATATGAAACATTCTACTCAACTGTGGCATATATATACAAAACTTGAAGCAAATCAGGCTTCAACTCTGGGTTTTGTGCAAATCGGACGAAATATATATATGGGAGCTATATCTAAATCTGAACCGAGTTCAAACAAATTTGGCACAGTTAAACATATGTTACTATTAAACGCACTCCTTTTGCAAAATTTGAAGCAAATCAGAGTAAAATTCTGGCTTTTGAGGCCATATAAGCAGCGTTGCCAATTTAGCTTTTTTCCCGCTAGATTTGGCTTTTTTTGAAGACGTTTAGCGGGAAAAAAATGCATTTAGCTTTTAGCTTTTTTTCTGGCTTTTTTTCATGACCCTTTTAGCTATTTTTGGCTTTTTTATTTTCGACATGTTCCTATTGAAATATGGATAAAACTTCGTTTTTATCTAAGCCTTGCTGCCAGAATAAGGTTTTTCACATGTTTCAAATCTCAATTGAAACATTAATAATTATTCCAGCCATTATGCGGGCATTTTTGCAGCAAATACACCTTGTGGTAAAGTTCTTGCCTCGTATTCATAAAAGTTATCGTAAACTTTAAATCTACTATTACCATGCCTGTCAGTAAATTATTAGGAATATTAGCATTTGACTCGTTTATCCTTTTTATGTTATTTTAATATTCTAAAGTTATTATGATATTACTAAATTAAAATAGTAGATGTGAATTGCTTTGTACACTGAAAAAATATTGTCGTGAGGCCAAAGATGGTTATATAGCATTTGTGAATTTCTCTTATATAAACTGTTTTCCTTGTCCAAAAGCCGATGAAGTCGTTTTGTCCTTATAGTTAAGTGATTCAACTTAAAAATGGGTATCTTTTCATGAAAGAAGGCTAGGGTCAATTCTAAAAAATTCTTTAAATTAATAGTCTTAAATTTGTGGAGTTTTTGTATCTTGACCACAAACCAAAATAACATTAAAAAATTGAAGAGGTTTTTAAACATTTTATTTTAAAAACGTATACATAAAATAATTTCTACTTAAAGTCGAGTCTGAATTTGAAAATTTAAGTTTTCGTTAGCACGTTTTTAAAGCACTGTGATAGCTCATGAAGAAAAAGCTGAGAAAACGAATAAATTCAAATTTGACTCGGAATCAATACAAAAATCATTAGTGTACAAAATCTTTGGAACCGAACATAGAAATAATTAAGGAAATAAAGTTTTGAATGTGGTATTATTTTTTTTACACCAAAAAATGCAATAAAAAATTCGTAGTGATAGGATCAAAACAAATCTGCTATTTATTAATGGGATGGATTTACATTTACGAAAATTGGACAACAATAGGTTTGGGAAATTTTCGAATAAAAGTTATTCATTATAAACTTGCAAGACAGTTAGAATGGGTTTTATTCTCTTGGGTAAAATTAAGAGAAGTGTACACGTTCACGAATTTATCATTAATTCAGTTAAAACAAAATATATAGATATTTGCTAATGCATGATTAACCAGCTGACAATTGCAAGTTCACTGGGAAAAATGATTTTACAAGGAAATATAAACGAAGGACTTCAAGTAAAAATTTGTGATAGTAAAAATGTATCGAGTACGCCAACAGAGCTAATATGATTTAGACTTTCTTACAGTCTCACAGAAATGGAATTAAATTGAATACAATTAAAATAATATGCATTTTAAGTGAAATAAAGCCTTTAAGTTTGTTAAATTTCAATTAAAAATGTGACTTTTGATACAAAAAATTTAGCTTTTTTTTCTAGCTATTTTTTTTAAATTTTTTAGCTTTTTTTGGCTAGTTTTTTGGACAAATCTAGCGGTTTTTGGTGAAACAATTCTGGCAACGCTGCATATAAGTGCAAATCGGACAAAGGTATGTATGGGAGCTATATCTAAATCTGAACCGATTTTAACCAAATTTGGCACAGTTAACAATATTATTAAACGTACTCCTTGTGCAAATTTTAAATCAAATCAGGGCAAAATTCTGGCTTCTGAAGCCATATAAGTGCAAATCGGACGAAAGATATATATGGGAGCTATATCTAAATCTGAAGCGATTTAGCTGATGTTTTGCAGGTTTTACGTGACCGACAAAACATTCAGATGTACGAAATTTGAAGAAGATCGGTTCATAAATTATGATCAAATCGGTGATAAATATATATGGCAACTATATCTAAATCTGAACCGATTTTTTCCAAAATCAATAGCGATTATCTTTGACCCGAAGAAAGACTTCAGTTAAAATTGAGGACGATCGGACTTAAATTGCGAGCTGTACTTTGTGCACAAAATTACATATACAGACAGACGGACGGACAGAGAGACAGACAAACGGACATCGCTAAATCGACTCAGAATTTAATTCTAAGACTAATCGATGGGTCCCAGACTTTTCCTTCTTGGCGTTACATACAAATGCACAAACTTATTATACCCTGTACCACAGTAGTGGTGAAGGGTATAAAGAGCCGATTAAATACGTATATAATTCAGTTTGACAGTTGTCTCTGTAGAAATAAAATGTTGACAACATTTTCTATAGAAATAAAATTTTGACAAAATTTTCTAAGAAATAAAATTTTGACAAAATTTTCTATAGAAGTAAAATTTTGACAAAACTTTCTATAGAAATAAAATTTTGACAAAATTTTCTATAGAAATAAAATTTTGGCAAAATTTTCTATAGAAATAAAATGTTGACAAAATTTTCTATAGAAGTAAAATTTTGACAAAACTTTCTATAGAAATAAAATTTTGACAAAATTTTTCTACAGAAATAAAATTTTTACAAAATTTTCTATAGAAATAAAATTTTGACAAAATTTTCTATAGAAATAAAATTTTGACAAAATTTTCTATAGAAATAAAATGTTGACAAAATTTTCAATAGAAATAAAATTTTTACAAAATTTTCTACAGAAATAAAATTTTTACAAAATTTTCTACAGAAATAAAATTTTGACAAAATTTTCTATTGAAATAAAATTTTGACAAAATTTTCTATAGAAATAAAATTTTGACAAAATTTTCTATAGAAGTAAAATTTTGACTAAACTTTCTATAGAAATAAAATTTTGACAAAATTTTTCTATAGAAATAAAATTTTTACAAAATTTTCTATAGAAATAAAATTTTTACAAAATTTTCTATAGAAATAAAATTTTGACAAAATTTTCTATAGAAAAAAAGTGTTGACAAAATTTTCTATAGAAATAAAATGTTGACAAAATTTTCTATAGAAATAAAATTTTTACAAAATTTTCTACAGAAATAAAATTTTGTCAAAATTTTCTATTGAAATAAAATTTTGACAAAATAAAATAGAAATAAAATTTTGGTAGATTATTTTTGTGGTGAAGGGTATAAAAAGCCGATTAAATACGTATATAATTCAGTTTGACAGTTGTCTCTGTAGAAATAAAATGTTGACAACATTTTCTATAGAAATAAAATTTTGACAAAATTTTCTAAGAAATAAAATTTTGACAAAATTTTCTATAGAAGTAAAATTTTGACAAAACTTTCTATAGAAATAAAATTTTGACAAAATTTTCTATAGAAATAAAATTTTTACAAAATTTTCTATAGAAATAAAATTTTGACAAAATTTTCTATAGAAATAAAATTTTGACAAAATTTTCTATAGAAATAAAATGTTGACAAAATTTTCAATAGAAATAAAATTTTTACAAAATTTTCTACAGAAATAAAATTTTGACAAAATTTTCTATTGAAATAAAATTTTGACAAAATATTCTATAGAAATAAAATTTTTACAAAATTTTCTACAGAAGTAAAATTTTGACAAAACTTTCTATAGAAATAAAATTTTGTTGTTTTAATTAGTTGACCTTTAAACTTTTAATTATATTTGCTTAGTTCGGCTTGAGGTCATGTGAATAAAAACAGATGTTGTTGTTTTTTGAGTTGTATTTTTATATTTAAAATTTTCCAATATTTCGAGACATCTCCGATGCTCGTCTTCAGGGAAATTACTTTAAACAAAAAGAAAAAACATTTAACACATTAACAAAAAAAATATATCATTACATGAAAAACACAGATAATTACATTTAAATTTAAAGAACAGTGAACTTCTTTACAAGGGAGTATATTTACAACTAAAAGCTAATCTGTCTTTCTATATTTTTGTACAATATTTCTATAAATATGTGCACAATGGTCCGTATCAGTCTTAAAATTCATTCGTCTTTCTGCAGGTACATTTATAATATGTAGCATCTCCAGAGTAAATCTCCTTTTATAATTGGTTTCTTGCGTCAAAATATCTACGTCCTTAAAGTTTGGTTTGTGTCCTGTTAAAGTGCAATGTGCTGCAAGTGCCGTCTTTTGCTCCAAGGGCTTATCAGTGGCTTTCTGATCAGATTTATGCCCTGAGAGTCTAGTTTTTAATTTGGTTTTCGTTGTACCAATATATACTTTTTGGCAAGTATCAGAGTCATTTCCATTGCATTTGATCTTATATACTACGTTTGACTTGTCTTCTTTCTTAATTTTGGATTTTGTCTTGCTGAAGAATTGATTTACTGTATTATGAGTCCTTTGTGCAATTTGAAATTTGTCCTTATTTAGCATGTTAGATGATTTGAATCTTTCCGAGAATTGGGGGACATATGTCAAGGGTTTATAAATTTTGGGTTCAATTTCGTCATGTTTGATATGTTGTTGTTCTTTTACATGTTGTATTAGGTCGTCAATCGTCTTATTCGGGAAATCATTTAATCGCAATATGGTCCTTATCTTATCTTCGTTGTCCTTATGAAATATTTTGTCGCTGATATCGTGTACTCTTCTTATAAAATTTGTAGCCGTATTCATTATAACTCGTCTAGGATGTTTGGAGTTGAAATTTATCAATCGTCCTGTGGCTGTTGGCTTTTGATACCAGTTAATTTTTATTCCATTTCTGTGCCTTAGAATTATGGTATCTAAGTATGGTAACTTGTTGTCCTCTTCTGTTTCCATCGTAAATTGAATTTGTCTATCAAAGGCGTTTAAAGCTGATAAAGTGGCCTGAACGTCATTTTTATTCAAAATACAGAACAGATCATCTACATATTTTGTCATTATTTTTGGTTTAATAGTCAATTTTTCCAATACTGAGTCCAAGAGTACTTCCATTACAATATCGGCGATAATAGGTGAAGCTGGTGATCCCATTGGCATTCCTTTACGTTGCTCATACACCTTGTCATCATATACAAAATATCTTGAGTCCTTTATACAAAAAGTTAACATTTCTATAAAAATATCCATCGGTATCTTCGTATAGTCCTTTATTTCGTCCCATTTTTCTTTTATAATCTTAATCGCCAAATTTACTGGAATACTTGGAAAAAGAGATACTACGTCAAACGAGATCATTGTTTCATTGTCCTCAATCTTAATATTACTGGTTTTATTCTTAAATTCAATTGCGTCCTTTACATTATATTTGGAATCTTTCGTCAAATTTTTCAAAATATTTACAATATATTTTGATAGTTCATAAGAGGGGGAATTTATTGAAGAACATATCGGTCTTACAGGGACTCCTTCCTTATGTATCTTCGGAAGTCCATAAATTCGAGGGGCGTTAGCAGTTTTACATATCAATTTTAATTTTTCGTTGGTGTCAATGATGTTCATTCTGAATAATTTTTCCACCAGTTTGTTATTTTTGGTTTGTAGTGTTGATGTCGGATCTCTTTTTAAGCGTCTATATGTACAAATATCTCTTAAAATATTTTTCATCTTTATGTCATAATCGTCTTTATACATCGCTACGGTTTTTCCCCCTTTATCAGCAGTTAGAATAAGTAAATCTTTATTTTCCTTTAGATATTTCCGTGTCTCCCCCACTGTGTCAAGTATAAATTTCTCTTTACAAAAACATTAAACATAAATATAACACAGAAACGAAAAATATAATCAAACAATATTCCAAAAGTAACAGGCAAGCAGCATCCCTAAAGGCATCAACCACTTTTCTAATAAAATGCAAACAAGCAGGTATTATACCAAAATTCATCACTAATACAACAACACATACTTATAACATCTTCAATACTAACAACTTGCCGCCAAAATTCAAACGAGAATTAGAAAAGCATAACTATAACTTTCACACTAAAGTATTGAATCTCATCATACAATACAAACACATGCAAATACACAAAAATACAATAATGATTTCTAATGCTAAAGATAAACTAAGCAAAGTCATGAGCACGGATGACTACAACAAATTCATTGAGAGTGAAAATACTCTCAGAATATCACACAACTATAAAATTAAAACTACTCACATTAAAAAACTAAACGCATTAAAACAACAACAACAAGTAGAGCTTGGCATGAACAACAAAACAAGTTGGTTTGAGAACCTCACAAATAAAACCATACCAACTAATGTTAAATGGCTGCTTTCTCTAGGACCCAAGTTTTCTCTTCCGACAACAACAACTTCCTTTCCGTTGTTCAATGTTATAGCTGAAGGCGATGAGTGCATACAAACATTAGACAATAAAGAAGAACAAGAGAACGCGAGAGTACGTTTAGCTTCTCTTATAGATGACCACATACAAAAGACTAAACCAAATAAGAAAGAGAAATTTATACTTGACACAGTGGGGGAGACACGGAAATATCTAAAGGAAAATAAAGATTTACTTATTCTAACTGCTGATAAAGGGGGAAAAACCGTAGCGATGTATAAAGACGATTATGACATAAAGATGAAAAATATTTTAAGAGATATTTGTACATATAGACGCTTAAAAAGAGATCCGACATCAACACTACAAACCAAAAATAACAAACTGGTGGAAAAATTATTCAGAATGAACATCATTGACACCAACGAAAAATTAAAATTGATATGTAAAACTGCTAACGCCCCTCGAATTTATGGACTTCCGAAGATACATAAGGAAGGAGTCCCTGTAAGACCGATATGTTCTTCAATAAATTCCCCCTCTTATGAACTATCAAAATATATTGTAAATATTTTGAAAAATTTGACGAAAGATTCCAAATATAATGTAAAGGACGCAATTGAATTTAAGAATAAAACCAGTAATATTAAGATTGAGGACAATGAAACAATGATCTCGTTTGACGTAGTATCTCTTTTTCCAAGTATTCCAGTAAATTTGGCGATTAAGATTATAAAAGAAAAATGGGACGAAATAAAGGACTATACGAAGATACCGATGGATATTTTTATAGAAATGTTAACTTTTTGTATAAAGGACTCAAGATATTTTGTATATGATGACAAGGTGTATGAGCAACGTAAAGGAATGCCAATGGGATCACCAGCTTCACCTATTATCGCCGATATTGTAATGGAAGTACTCTTGGACTCAGTATTGGAAAAATTGACTATTAAACCAAAAATAATGACAAAATATGTAGATGATCTGTTCTGTATTTTGAATAAAAATGACGTTCAGGCCACTTTATCAGCTTTAAACGCCTTTGATAGACAAATTCAATTTACGATGGAAACAGAAGAGGACAACAAGTTACCATACTTAGATACCATAATTCTAAGGCACAGAAATGGAATAAAAATTAACTGGTATCAAAAGCCAACAGCCACAGGACGATTGATAAATTTCAACTCCAAACATCCTAGACGAGTTATAATGAATACGGCTACAAATTTTATAAGAAGAGTACACGATATCAGCGACAAAATATTTCATAAGGACAACGAAGATAAGATAAGGACCATATTGCGATTAAATGATTTCCCGAATAAGACGATTGACGACCTAATACAACATGTAAAAGAACAACAACATATCAAACATGACGAAATTGAACCCAAAATTTATAAACCCTTGACATATGTCCCCCAATTCTCGGAAAGATTCAAATCATCTAACATGCTAAATAAGGACAAATTTCAAATTGCACAAAGGACTCATAATACAGTAAATCAATTCTTCAGCAAGACAAAATCCAAAATTAAGAAAGAAGACAAGTCAAACGTAGTATATAAGATCAAATGCAATGGAAATGACTCTGATACTTGCCAAAAAGTATATATTGGTACAACGAAAACCAAATTAAAAACTAGACTCTCAGGGCATAAATCTGATCAGAAAGCCACTGATAAGCCCTTGGAGCAAAAGACGGCACTTGCAGCACATTGCACTTTAACAGGACACAAACCAAACTTTAAGGACGTAGATATTTTGACGCAAGAAACCAATTATAAAAGGAGATTTACTCTGGAGATGCTACATATTATAAATGTACCTGCAGAAAGACGAATGAATTTTAAGACTGATACGGACCATTGTGCACATATTTATAGAAATATTGTACAAAAATATAGAAAGACAGATTAGCTTTTAGTTGTAAATATACTCCCTTGTAAAGAAGTTCACTGTTCTTTAAATTTAAATGTAATTATCTGTGTTTTTCATGTAATGATATATTTTTTTTGTTAATGTGTTAAATGTTTTTTCTTTTTGTTTAAAGTAATTTCCCTGAAGACGAGCATCGGAGATGTCTCGAAATATTGGAAAATTTTAAATATAAAAATACAACTCAAAAAACAACAACATCTGTTTTTATTCACATGACCTCAAGCCGAACTAAGCAAATATAATTGAAATAAAATTTTGACAAAATTTTTCTATAGAAATAAAATTTTTACAAAATTTTCTATAGAAATAAAATTTTTACAAAATTTTCTATAGAAATAAAATTTTGACAAAATTTTCTATAGAAATAAAATGCTGACAAAATTGTCTATAGAAATAAAATGTTGACAAAATTTTCTATAGAAATAAAATTTTTACAAAATTTTCTACAGGAATAAAATTTTGTCAAAATTTTCTATTGAAATAAAATTTTGACAAAATAAAATAGAAATAAAATTTTGGTAAATTATTTTTAGTCCAAGTGGGATCAAAATTTATCCCACTTGGGCTATATATAATTATGAACCGATCTGGACCACTTTTTGCATGGTTGTTAGAGACCATATACTAACACCACGTACTAAGTTTCAACCGGATCGGATGAATTTTGCTCCTCCAAGAGGCTCCGGAGTTCAAATCTGTGGATCGGTATATAAAAGGGATGTATATAATTATGGACCGATATGGACCAATTCTGGCATGGTTGTTAGAGACCATTTATCAACACCAGGTACAAAATTTCAGCCAGATCGGATGAAATATGCTTCTCTTAGAGGCTCCGCAAGCCAAATCTGGCGATCGGTTTATATAGGGGCTATACGTAAAAGTGGACCGATATGGCCCATATGCAACAGCATCCGACCTACATCAATCACAACTACTTGTGCCATGTTTCAAGTCGATAGCTTGTTTCGTTCGGAAGTTAGCGTGATTTCAACAGACGGACGGACGGACATGCTCAGAATTTCACCACGACCCAGAATATATATACTTTATGGGGTCTTAGAGCAATATTTCGCTGTGTTACAAACGGAATGACAAAGTTAATATACTCCCCATCCTATGGTGGAGGGTATAAAAACAAACTTTGAACTTGCTTCCTGTAAAATTCTCGTTTTAGACTTAGCGTACACTCAGAGAGGACAAATGATGGTCACAATCATATTCGAAGAGCAAAATAATATGATAGGAGCTATTTTTGCGGCGACCATATAACATTTTAACCTTCAACCATGTTGGCTCAGTGAACATGGTTCTAAGAAAAATGTAATTGTCCTCATCTAAAATGGTATTTATTTATAAAAAGAAATTTGTTTGAATGAAAAGACAATGGTCATGATTTAAAATGTCATGGTATTCATTAAAAATGTTTTTCTCCTAGTTAAAAGAACAAGGTCACAACCTAAAGGGTGGTACGATCAAAATTTGGTCAATATAAACTTGACGTATGTCTTTCAATTTTGCATTTAAAAAACACACCTCATTTTGAAGGTGTGTGTGTGTAGAATGTTGCTCCTATTTTGATTTTGGAATTCACTCTTCAGTTGTCAAAATACCGTCCTAGCAAGAAGAGCAGCGTATCAAAATTTTGCTCGCGCATCGCGAAAATCCGAGCTACTCGCACGCAAAGCTGGCAAAATCGCTAAAAGTTGCCAAATCAACCGTTACATATGTAATTAAAGTGTTTGGAGAACGTTTGTCGAAAGCCAGGAAGTCTGGAGCGGGGGGAAATCGAAAACCGGAAGCCGCTGAGACGACAAAGAGAGTTGCCGGTAGTTTCAAGCGAAACCCTAAACTCTCTCTCCGAGATGCCGCAAATAAGCTGGGTGTATCGCCTACAACCGTGCATCGAGCCAAAAAACGAGCCGGACTATCGACTTACAAGAAGGTAGTGACTCCAAATCGCGATGATAAACAAAATACGATGGCCAAAGCGCGATCCCGGAGGCTGTACACGACAATGCTGACGAAGTTTGACTGCGTGGTAATGGACGACGAAACCTACGTCAAAGCCGACTACAAACAGCTTCCGGGACATGAGTTTTATACGGCAAAAGGAAGGGGAGAGGTAGCAGATATTTTCAAGCACAAAAAATTGTCAAAGTTCGCAAAGAAATATCTGGTTGGGCAAGCCATCTGTACCTGTGGCTTGAAAAGTAGCATTTTCATAGCTTCCGGGACTGTCAACCAAGAAATTTACGTGAAAGAGGGTTTGAATAAACGTCTGCTGCCTTTTCTGAAGAAACACGGTTGTTCGGTACTGTTTTGGCCGGATTTGGCATTTTGCTATTACGGTAAAAAGGCCATGGAGTGGTACGCCGCCAACAACGTGCAGGTGGTTCCTAAGGACAAGAACCCTCCCAACACGCCAGAGCTCCTCCCAATTGAGAAATACTGGGCTATTGTCAAGCGGAACCTAAAGAAGTCCAAAAAAACTGCTAAGGACGAGCAGCAGTTCAAGGCAAACTGGCTTACTGCGGCGAAGAAGGTGGACAAGGTGGCTGTACAAAATCGTTTTCCCTTCACCAAATTTTGACCGTATCACCCTTTATTTAAAAAATCAAATTAAATTTCTTTTTCAAGTTCAATTAGTATAAAATTCAGGAAAAATATTCAGTTAGGCTTTCGCTTTTCCAAATCCGAATTGCTGGGCCTCACGCTTTACACCTGCCATCAGATTTTGTACAGCCACCTTGTCCACCTTCTTCGCCGCAGAAAGCCAGTTTGCCTTGAACTGCTGCTCGTCCTTAGCAGTTTTTTTGGTCTTCTTTAGGTTCCGCTTGACAATAGCCCAGTATTTCTCAATTGGGAGGAGCTCTGGCGTGTTGGGAGGGTTCTTGTCCTTAGGAACCACCTGCACGTTGTTGGCGGCGTACCACTCCATGGCCTTTTTACCGTAATAGCAAAATGCCAAATCCGGCCAAAACAGTACGGAACAACCGTGTTTCTTCAGAAAAGGCAGCAGACGTTTATTCAAACACTCTTTCACGTAAATTTCTCGGTTGACAGTCCCGAAAGCTATGAAAATGCTACTTTTCAAGCCACTGGTACAGATGGCTTGCCCAACCAGATATTTCTTTGCGAACTTTTACAATTTTTTGTGCTTGAAAATATCTGCTACCTATCCCCTTCCTTTTGCCGTATAAAACTCATGTCCCGGAAGCTGCTTGTAGTCGGCTTTGACGTAGGTTTCGTCGTCCATTACCACGCAGTCAAACTTCGTCAGCATCGTCGTGTACAGCCTCCGGGATCGCGCCTTGGCCATCGTATTTTGTTTATCATCGCGATTTGGAGTCACTACCTTCTTGTAAGTCGATAGTCCGGCTCGTTTTTTGGCTCGATGCACGGTTGTAGGCGATACACCCAGCTTATTTGCGGCATCTCGGAGAGAGAGGTTAGGGTTTCACTTGAAACTACCGGCAACTGTCTTTGTCGTCTCAGCGGCTTCCGGTTTTCGATTTCCCCCCGATCCAGACTTATTGGCTGTCGACAAACGTTCCCCAAACACTTTAATTACATTTGTAACGGTTGATTTGAAAACTTTTAACGATTTTGTCAGCTTTGCGTGCGAGTAGCTCGGATTTTCGCGATGCGCGAGCAAAATTTTGATACGCTGCTCTTCTTGCTAGGACGGCATTTTGACAACTGAAAAGTGAATTCCAAAATCAAAATAGGAGCAACATTCTACACACACACACCTTCAAAATGAGGGCTGTTCAGGTTTTTTAAATGCAAAATTGAAAGAAATACGTCAAGTTTATATTGACCAAATTTTGACCGTATCACCCTTTAGTTGTTATTGATGTAGGTCGGATGGTATTGCAAATGGGCCATATCGGTCCACTTTTACGTGTAGCCCCCATATAAAGGGACCCTCAGATTTGTCTTGTGGAGCCTCTAACAGAAGCATATTTCATCCGATCCGTCTGAAATTTGGTACATGGTGTTCGTATATGGTCTTTAACAACCATGCAAAAATTGGGCCGCATCGGTCCATAATTATATATAGCCCCCATATAAACCAATCCCCAGATTTGGCTTGCGAAGCCTAAAGGAGAAGTAAATTTCATACGATCTTGCTGAAATTTGGTATATGGTCTTTAATGACCATGCAAAAATTGGTTCACATCAGCCCGCATATAAACCGTTCTCCAGATTTGACCTTCGAAGCCTCTTGGGGGAGCAAAATTCATTCGATCCGGTTCAAATTTGGAACGTGGTGTTAGTATATGGCCGCTAACAACCATACCAAAATTGGTCCATATCGGTCTATAGTTATATATAGCCGATTTCCAATCACACAAAAAGTGGTCCATATCGGTTCATAATCATGGTTGCCACTCGAGCCAAAAATAATCTACCAAAATGTTATTTCTATAGAA
Source organism: Haematobia irritans (assembly GCF_050003625.1). Classification (NCBI taxonomy): domain Eukaryota; kingdom Metazoa; phylum Arthropoda; class Insecta; order Diptera; family Muscidae; genus Haematobia; species Haematobia irritans. Next base: position 88,335,983 of record NC_134399.1, read on the forward strand.
ATTTTTTTTCAAAGTTTTATTTCTATAGAAAATTTTGTTAAAATTTTATTCGGTTCATAATCATGGTTGTTACTCGATCCAAAAATAATCTACCAAAAATCTACCATTTGTATGGAAAATTTTGTAAAAATTTTATTTCTATAGAGAATTTTGTTAAAATTTTATTTAGGTAGAAAATTTTGTCAAAATTTTATTTCTATAGAAAATTTTGTCAAACTGAATTATATACGTATTTGATCGATCTTTTTTGGTTTAATATATACTTACATACAATTTAGTAATTCGATTGTGGATGGCAGTGTTTCTACGCAATCCATGGTGGAGGGTACATAAGCTTCGGCCTGGCCGAACTTACGGCCGTATATACTTGTTTCAATTACACTTTCCTTTTTTGTGTTCACATAAAACCACGTGCCATTTCTGTATAAATAAATTAACCCAGTAAATCCGTATTCTCCGTCCATTCCATGAAACAATCAACACACGACTGACGCGCAAAATGAAAATCGTGTGTACCTGCTCAATGTTTTTTATATAATTATTTTCGCTGCAAAAAAGTTAAAAAATTAAATGGTCTCGAAAAAATACAAATGGTCTTTATGGCCTCGTAATGGTTCTAGACATGTCTCTACTTAACATATAAAAATACTTTTTCCCTGTAAAAAAGTAAAAAAAATTAATGGTCAGGTACATGATTTTTCCGACCATTTAATGGTCTCAAATACTATCATTTAAATGATAGAACATGTTTGCGGTATTTGAGAACCATTTAAATGCTTATTTCCACCATACATTTTTCTCCGCTCGAAAACTATTTTTACAAAGACAAAATACATGGTTTTCGCGGCAATTACATGCTCAAGATAATGTATTTTCGCTCTCCTGTAAAATTGAGATTTTAGACTTATGGGGTTTTGTCATAAATCCGAACCGATTTCGACCAAATGTGGCACGCACTGCTAGAATAGTAGTTCCACTCTTTGTGAAAAATTTGGTCATATTTGGAACCGATTTCGACCAACACTTTACGACACTATTAATTGTACTCCTTGTGTAAAATTTTAAGCCATTCAGGTTAAAACTATGGCTTGTGGGGCCATATAAGTACATATCGGGCGAAATATATATAAGGGAGCTATATCTCAATATGAGCCGATGTCTTCCAAAATCAATAGGCTTCTATTCTGACCCAAAAAAGATACATGTGGCAAATTTGAAGATGATTGAACCAAAACTACGACCTAGACTTTGATTACAAAAATGTGTTCATAGATAGACTGACGAACGGACATAGCTAGCTCGATACAGGGGTCGAGCCAGAGTACTATTGACAAAGACACCATGTACCTATATCGTCTCCTGCAGGGTGTTGCAAAGATTTGCACTAACTTATAATACCCTATTCCACAGTGTGGTGCAGCGTATAACAATTAGAGAAAGTATAAAGTCAGGCGGGGCCGACTTTTTTATTCTCTTCACCACTATGTAGACTAAAAGTTTTGTCACCAGCTCAAATCCATCTCAAATTTGAAGCTATATAAAGGTTTATATTTCCATACATATACACTTAAAAAAAGTGAACCCTATATTTCACGAAAGCCGATTTAATTCTATTTTAGTTCACGGAATTATTACGTTTTAAGAATGTTTCCATGATTTTAATAATTTTTTGCGTATGTTATGTTAGTTAAATTAATTGAAAAATTGGAAAAAAGATTATACATAAAGGTAGCATAAAGATTAACTAAATTCGTGTCTCCCACAAAATAGTTCAGAATTTCTTAAAATTTGTAATTTTGACCAATAATGCGTTCATCTTGAACTGCGTATGGCACTAAAGACATTTTTACAATCTTGAACTCCAATTTTTTCCTTCAAACTACGAAATTTCCTTTAATAAGTGAAAAATAATAATTTTGTCTAATAAAATTTCTTGAATTTGTCAAAAAGCATTTGCTTATTTTTGTGAAATCGGCGTGACATCTGCGTTTCTAATACAGTTTAGTTAAAATGTTCTACAATTAATCTATTTTTTCCTTAAATTAACTAAAATTTTCTTTTCAGGTTAGTTCACTGTATATTTAAATCTGGACAACATTTTAACACTTCTACGAATTCTGTACAATTAAAATTTAAATCGGCTAACGCTCTAGAATGAAACACAATGTAAGTAAAATATGGGCAATTAAAACTGCAAACTACAAAGCAAAAAATCATTGAAATATAGGACATGCTTTTCAAAACTTTATTTTAGAGACGTCTTTACTTGAAACATACCATAATTTATACTGGAAGTCGAGTCATAATTTGGAAAATAAAGTTATCGTTAAGTCGTTTTTAAAGGACTTTGATAGCATATGAAGAAAACAAGCTGAAAAAGCGCAAAATTTGTTTCCTAGAAGCAAGTACACAAAACCCACATTTAAAAGAGAATTGTGTCTTAAAAGTATCCTTACTTGTATTCTCCGCTTCTTTGGCTCGGAATCAATACCAAAATTTTTAAAGTAAAGACAAAATGTTTGGAACCGGACATGCTTTCTTCAGTGTATAGGAGCTTTACGACACTATCAATTTTACAAAATTTCTCTTGGTGGACACACGTCCTATGACAAGCACATGTTTAATTGTACCACTTCCAAATCCAAAAGGAAGATTTCACTACTTTTTTGGTCATGCTTTTTTAATGAGTTAATATACCCCGTTCCAAGGTGTATAAATATTTGGTTTTATAAATATTATGCCCGTTTGTATGTATCGAACATGAGCTTTCTTTTGTATTTCTTCTTTTGTCGGATATAAGAAACAGGCTGTAAAAGGTTTATATATATATATATATATATATATATATATATATATATATATATATATATATATATATATATATATATATATATATATATATATATATATATATATATATATATATATATATATATATATATATATATATATATATATATATATATATATATATATATATATATATATATATATATATTAACTACAATTTAAGTCAAGAGATTTTGTAGAGTTCTAAATACATGGGAAATTTTGGAATTATATAGAACCCAACAAATTTTAAAAATTAAATAGAAACTTTTCTTGCCAAATACTATCTGGAACTAATTTCGACTCACAAACTTACGTATATTCGATTTTAAGCCTTTTCTCGCGTCCTTAAAACAATTGTTGTTTTGTACCTTATAAATGAAATAAATAGAGGTTTGCTCATATATATAAAGTTATATACATGATAGAAATGTTCGAATTCTAAGATATGACAACTAACAAAAATTACCGATAAATATTCTGGCTAAAATGTTTCTTGGGGGGCCCTAGCTACACCAATGATTTATACTGATATTTATGCAGTCAGTAACGAACTCTCTTTCGCGTTTATAACAAACATATGCAGTTATAATAATAATTATCACACAAAGCCTAAATCGAGAAAAAAATATAACGGACATAAAACTGTTATGGTTTGATTTCATGCTGATCTATTCAACCATGTCGAACACACTCTTACCTACAAGGTTTATGGCAGGGATAATTTGCAAATGTACTGGCGACATCTACATGCAAATTAAAAAGAAGACTTCATAATATGAGCTTTCATGCAGACATTACCAGCGTGCAATTATGGTTACAAGGGGTAATTGGGAAGAGTATATAAAATTGGTTTTGCAGATATTTTCGAGAATTATGTATACTAACATACTCCGAAATTTTGTCTGCTGTGTTGAATACTCAATTATGTGGCAAGAGCATTGCATATTACTGTTATGAAAAACGGGGAGAAAAACTTACCTATGGAGAGTCACAGTCATTTGCCTACATAAAACCATTAATGGTACACACTACACTTAATCTAGCACATTATTTTGTATACACCATTTTGCAATCGTTCTATGTTACAAATAATACACACATGGCAATAAAACTAAAACACAACATTGTTCTGAGTAGAAAGCAATGACATATAAAACTCTGAAGATCAAAAAGCAAAAATAAACCGCATAAACTGAAACGAGAACCTATCAACGCAAGCTAAATAACCGAACTGCGAATGCATGGGGTTGCATTTTTTGTTGTTTACCACAAAATATTTGAGAGCGAATGGAAACGATATAAATCTCTTAGAATATTAACCGATGGAAACGGAACCCCATTAGTAGGACTGCCATATATAATGATTTATTCAATATTATTTCCAATACAACAAAATAGTATCTTAAAAATAACGGAACTAGAGTAGCATGTACCGTAAAAAAAAATTAAACTGTTTTATAGGAAGAATGAACTACGAAAATTGAACTAAATTTTACTCCACATTTTGAGATTTCCACAAAGCGTTGTTAAAACTAAGAAAATTTAATGCTTTGTTGTAATTTTAACTGCAGTTTACGAAATTACATCCTCTCATAGAAGAAAACATTAACTAAAAGTAAAGAAGAAAATCATTGGCGCCAAATCATGACCATTTTAACCGTACAGTAGTTCATTCTTACTATTTTTGGAAATCGTACGAAAATCTTCTTTTGCTTTAGTTCATATTTAACTTATGAGCACGGTCATAGAACTTTATACCCACGTTTAGTTTATAAAATTTTTGAGACATATTTAGAAAAAAGTTAAAAAGTGGAAAATTTCGAAAAACAAACATAATAAACTTTAACTACTAGCAAATAATTTTTTTCTAATAAAAATAAATAAAATTTAGCGTTAGTTTCAATACGATTTTTTTTCTGTGTGGTTTAAATATTATTATAGAGTTATTAATATGTATTAAATTAAATTGAAATAAAATTCAAATACATAATATATAATATATAATAACAACATTTTAAAATTGATTAGATAGAATAGAAATTGATTAGGAACAGTCATAAACATAGATCTTTTAGTATACCGATCGTCTTATAATTAAATGCTGAGTCGATTAAGCGATGTCCTAAAATTTGGCACTGGGTTGTTCTTCGACCCAAGGATGATCTGTATTGATTTTGGAAAAAATCGCTTCAGATTTATATATAACTGCCATATATATTTATAACCGATCTGGTCATAAATGACGTATTTATCAATCGATCTACTTCAAATTTCGTACATTGAAATGTTTTGGGAGTCTCTTAAATCTTGCTAAATATCAGAAATCGGTTCAGATTTAGATATAGCTCCCATATATATCTTTTGTCCGATCTGTATTTATAAGACCCCAGAAGCTAGTTTTACACTGACTTGCTTTAAATTTTGCACAGGGAGTAAAACTAACATTCTTACTATGCATGCTAAATTTTGTAAAAATCGGTTCAGAGGCTAACGTTTTAAGCCGCCATGAATAGAATTAACAATCTAGTAATGCATGCTAAATTTGGTTAAAATCGGTTCATATTTATATAGTCAGCCCGCTCGACTTTAGACTTTGCTCCTTTGTTATACCCTCCACCATAGGATGGGGGTATATTAACTTTGTCATTCCGTTTGTAACACATCGAAATATTGCTCTAAGACCCCATAAAGTATATATATTCTGGGTCGTGGTGAAATTCTGAGTCGATCTGAGCATGTCCGTCCGTCCGTCTGTTGAAATCACGCTAACTTCCGAACGAAACAAGCTATTGACTTGAAACTTGGCATAAGTAGTTGTTATTGATGTAGGTCAGATGGTATTGCAAATGGGCCATATCGGTCCACTTTTACGTATAGCCCCCATATAAACGGACCCCCAAATTTGGCTTGCGATTGCTCTAAGAGAAGCAAATTTTGTCCGATCCGGCTGAAATTTGGTACATGATGTTAGTATATGGTCTCTAACAACTGTGCAGAAATTGGTCCATATCGGTCGACTTTTACGTATAGCCCCCCTATAAACGGACCCCCAAATTTGGCTTGCCATTGCTCTAAGAGAAGCAAATTTCATCCGATACGGCTGAAATTTGGTACATGGAGTTAGTATATGGTCTCTAATAACCATGCAAAAATTGGTCCACATCGGTCCATAATTATATATAGCCCCCATATAAACCTTTCCCCAGATTTGATCTCCGGAGCCTCTTGGAGGGCAAAATTCATCCGATCCGGTTTTTTATTTTTGTAAAAAATTTTGTCAACATTTTATTTCTGTAGAAAATTTTGTCAAAATTTTATTTCTATAGAAAATGTTATCAAAATATTATTTTCTCAAAATTTTATTTCTATAAAAAATGTTGTCAAACTTAATTATATACGTATTTTATCTGCCGTTTTTAGTTTAATATATACCACGTATGGACTACCTTGCAATTTAGAAGACGGTGTTAGGAAATTTTATGATACCTTGCCATCGGCAAGTGTTACCGCAACCCAAGTAATTCGATTGTGGATGATAGTTTTGAGTAGAAGTTTCTACGCAATCCATGGTGGAGGGTACATAAGCTTCGGCCTGGCCGAACTTACGGCCGTATATACTTGTTTTTTACCTGAAATAGTTATAAGGATTAGAGCATAGAATAAACGTACAAAAAGGGCATTGTAGGTGTATCGTTAGCTCATTGCATATTTTTGTCCTAAACTGATCGCCATAGGCCTTTATGCTCTATTTTTTCAATAATCGGCAATAAGTATAATCAGCGTATTCAAAAACACAATATGATTTTAAAGTTGGGGTATTACAAAAATGATTTTCGGAAGAATCCAATGTCCACATATCAACTGCGCCTCGAGTACTAAACAGTAGGTTGCATCAACACTGTATACTGAGATAGAAGAAAACTATGATTACGCCAAAAGAAGATCATAAAGGGTGATTCTTTTGAGGTTAGGATTTTCATGCATTAGTATTTGACAGATCACGTGGGATTTCAGACATGGTGTCAAAGAGAAAGATGCTCAGTATGCTTTGACATTTCATCATGAATAGACTTACGATCTGCCACAACGTCGAATTTTCAGTGAATGGGCCCTAGAAAAGTTGGCAGAAAATCCGCTTTTTTATCGACAAATTTTGTTCAGCGATGAGGCTCATTTCTGGTTGAATGGCTACGTAAATAAGCAAAATTGCCGCATTTGGAGTGAAGAGCAACCAGAAGCCGTTCAAGAACTGCCCATGCATCCCGAAAAATGCACTGTTTGGTGTGGTTTGTACGCTGGTGGAATCATTGGACCGTATTTTTTCAAAGATGCTGTTGGACGCAACGTTACGGTGAATGGCGATCGCTATCGTTCGATGCTAACAAACTTTTTGTTGCCAAAAATGGAAGAACTGAACTTGGTTGACATGTGGTTTCAACAAGATGGCGCTACATGCCACACAGCTCGCGATTCTATGGCCATTTTGAGGGAAAACTTCGGAGAACAATTCATCTCAAGAAATGGACCGGTAAGTTGGCCACCAAGATCATGCGATTTGACGCCTTTAGACTATTTTTTGTGGGGCTACGTCAAGTCTAAAGTCTACAGAAATAAGCCAGCAACTATTCCAGCTTTGGAAGACAACATTTCCGAAGAAATTCGGGCTATTCCGGCCGAAATGCTCGAAAAAGTTGCCCAAAATTGGACTTTCCGAATGGACCACCTAAGACGCAGCAGCGGTCAACATTTAAATGAAATTATCTTCAAAAAGTAAATGTCATGGACCAATCTAACGTTTCAAATAAAGAACCGATGAGATTTTGCAAATTTTATGCGTTTTTTTTTAAAAAAAAGTTATCAAGCTCTTAACAAATCACCCTTTATAATCAAAAGAACTATGCAGCAATCCACTCGAATATCATCTAAAGTAGTCAAAAATTACTTCAATTTAATTTCAACCTAATATAGCTCATATCATGAGATGTTTGTAGTAATAGATTTGTCCCTAGCCTTCGGTTTTTTTTTTTTATTAAAAATAAAAATGTTTCTATAATTCATATATTATCTGTGTGGTATCATTGTGACTCTTCTATGGAATGAACGAAAATATATTAAGTATTTCTTTCTACAAAACTGATTTCCATTTTGAATAAAATTACATTAATAAATCAAAAAGGGCAACATAAATATCATGAACGGAGTTCACGTTTCCATTTTAATTTTTTGTGAACGTTTCATTGTGTTACCATCCATTCACGATTTTGGAACGTAATTTTTTCTATCAGTATTCCCTTTTAACCGTCGCCCACCGCTACATTTGTTCGCTAATACATTTCGTTTCCCATAGTCAAAAAAAAGTGAGTTTCACTAAAGCCAATTTACGAGGGCGGTTCGGAAACTTCTTAGCCTATCAATGAAAGAGAATAGTTAGTTTTTCAAAAATATTTTTATTTTTCAATATAATCTCCTGAAACTTCAATACACTTAGTCCAACGCTTTTCTAGCAATTCTATCTCCTGATTAAAATAGTTTTCCCCAAGGTCTTCAAAATAGTGGTTTACAACTGTAATTGCATCTTCATTTGAGGTAAAACGCTTGCCAGCAAGGAATTTTTTTCGATTTGGGAACAAGTAAAAGTCACTGGGAGCTAAATCAGGAGAATAAGGTGGGTGGTCAAGCAACTCGTACTTTAATTCGTTGATTTTAGCCATTGTTAAAACACTCTTGTGCGCTAGTGCGTTGCCTTGATGAAAAATTATTTTTTTGACGTTTTTCTCGAATTTGTACATTTAATTGATCCAAAAGGTTGCAATAGAACTCTGAATTTATTGTTTTACCCTTTTGCAGATAATCAGTCAATAAAATACCTTTGAAGTCCCAAAAAAAACCGTTGCCACAACCTTACCAGCCGATTGAATTGTTTTTGCCTTCTTTTGGGCACTTCCTCCAGCTCCAGTCCATTGTTTGGATTGTTCTTTTGTCTCTGGAGTATAGTGGTGGATCCATGTCTCATCAACAGTTATGAAACGACGCTTAAAATCCATTTTATTTCGCTTTTTTGGACGTCCACTACGTGGTTCATCTTCAATGCTTGTACGACCACGTTTAAATTCAGCAACCCAATTTTTTATTGTGGCATATGAAGCAGCATCTAACACATTCACCATATCATTGTGAATTTCTTGTCCCGATAAACCTTTTATGTAAATATTTAATGACAGCACGCATTTCTAATTTTTCCATTGTAAAAAATTGCGGATGCGTCTTTTTTGAACACCTGTTTCTATATGAAGGAGTTGTCAGATCGAAACAAAATTTAACATGTGTTCATAACAGAGATGGAAGTTTCCAAAACACTAAACTTTTTTCTGTTTATACCGCGCTTTTTGTGCTAGGCTAAGAAGTTTCCGACTGCCCTCGTAGCTTTATTTTAGTTCATGCCATTATATTTGGAGAAAGTTTCCTTTACTCTAATAATTTTTTGAGTACGATAGTTAAATTAACTAAAAAACGGGAAAACAATATACACAAATTAAGCATAAAGATTTACTAAATTCGTATTTTTCACAAAAAAGTTCATTATCTCTTTAAATTTGTAAATTTTACTACAAATGCGTCCATAATGAACTTCGTGTGTCACTAAAGACATTCTTGCATTCTTTTGAACTCCAAATTTTTCCTTGAAAGTAAAAAATTTTCTTTATGAAGTGAACAAAATTACTTATGTCTAATAAATTTTCTTAAATTTGTCAAAAATATTTACTTAACCCTGCACAGTCATCCTTATTTTTTGTACACTAACGTCATCCTTCGCCATTTTGACTACGGCTTATTTCAAGATGCTATAATTTGCACTGTGAGCAAAAATGTGAACCAAAATTTAATTTATTTTCTTATTCATTTTGTTCTTAATTAGTATACAACAAAAATTCATAAAATATTTGCATTTGTATAACTTAAATTTATCATTCCCCAATCGACTAAAATGCATTTTAGATCGAAAATGAAATTACGCGTCGTCATTTTGACGAAGGATGACTGTCCAGGGTTAATTTTGTTATATCGGCGTGATGCCAGCGTTTGTAATGCTGGTTAGTTAAAATTTTCTAAAAATATTAAAAAATTTTTAAATTTTACCAAAAGTTTTCTTCCTAGTGGGTTCACTGTTTTTTCAGTGTTAAAAAAATCACTAAAAAGAAATGTTGTGCTTTTTGGAAATTAAAAAGCACTCGATTTTGTGCTAAAAGCACCAACTTGGCAACCATTTGTAAGATAGAGAGGATTTCTGTTTCCATATTCGAAGAGATTCATATCCGTTCCATAATATTTTGTGGTATACAACAAAGAAACAACCGCAAGTAAACTTAGTTCGATTTGTTAGCTTGCATTGATCGGCTGGAGTTGGGAGACGTTTCATTCTTGACGTGTTGTTGTACCGTTTAATAGTTCGAAATATTTGTGTTCGGAAGTAAAGTTGTGTGTCAATTATATTCACGTGTATTTATGATTTAACATATACTAATACAGCGTAATTTAGCAGACAGTAGAATAGTGCTAGTCAACAACGAATATTCAGACAAACAGAAAAAATAAGGCATCCAATAGGTAAATCCATATTTTCTTTATCTTTCACGAGTATTCTCTCTCTCTCTCTCTCCGAGTATTCTAGCTCATTGTTTTCTGCAAATAAAAATTTGTATTTACTCTTTACAAACTCTCCAAGTGCTATACTCACCATTTATTGGAATATATAACATTAACGTGTTAATAGAATCTCTCCAACAAACTCTACATGCAGATGGCGCTGTGTACCAATAATCATAGTCACAAACCATATTAATTAGGAATCTGAAACAAGGATGAATAAATCTAAACGCATTCAAATTGCTACAATGTCAGCGAAATTTGCTGACATATACGGCTCTAGGGAAACATAGGAGGCGACATTGTCATTTGTTAAAGGAGAAACTATAAATAGTAGATAACATTGCTCTAACGAAAATTTTACTACACAGAAAAAGTGTCTCGTAAATTTAAGAAGATTTTTACATTTTTTTATTACAAGAATTTTCCAGAATTTTAGTTCATTTTTCGTATCTTCAACGAAAATTAACTACTCGAAAGGAAATTTTACAAATTCTAAGTAGCAATCGTTTAGTTCATGGCCTACAAAACACGATGGAAATTTCATTAAAAAATTTCTTAACTGGTAGTTAAAAATTCGTTTGTCATGCTATAAAACTACTTGTGAAATGTAAAGTACTTTCTTTTTTGTATGAGAAAATATTTTTTTACGAAAAATGAACTTGAAAGTGGATAGCAATTTCTTACTGACAATTCCTATAGTTAATAATTGTTGGTAGAAAATTACCCTATGAAATATTTTTAGTTCACATGTAATTAAATTTATAGACATTTTCGTCAAAAATGTTTTTAGTTCACATGTAATTAAATTTATAGACATTTTCGTCAAAAATGGTAGATAACATTTCATGAAAATTTTGCAAATTTTAAGTTAAACGTTTCATCGTTCATAAACTGGTGTGCCTTTACGAATATTATTCTTAGAGTAAATTGTCAGCAGATGCGATGAACTAATGCATAGTACAGAGATCTTTATCGGAATAGTGGAATGTGATTAATGTAAAGATGATGTTACTTGAGTTTCGTTGGTATACATGAGCCTGGGGTTGTTTTTATTTTTGTTCATTTAGTGGTTTGTGTGTGTGTTTGTTATACGCGGATGGTTTATTTGGCTGGATGAGGTGTTGTTTTCAATAAAGGCACATGCTTCAGTTGTATAGTTGGCGTTGGCGTGGGTTATTGCATCTTTTAAGCAGGTATGCAATAAGGGAATATAAAGGCATGGAATATTTTGGATTTTTGGTGTTTGTTTATTAAACCTTTTAAATGAAAGTTATTAATATATTATCGGTGGTTTAGAAAAAAGTTATTCTCATTTCAAGACGCTATAATTTTCATCGTGAGCGAAACTTGAATTTATTTTCTTATTCAATTTGGGTTTAATTAGTATAAAACAAAAATTCATAAAACGGTCGAATTAGTATAACTTAAATTTTCCATTTCCCAATAGACTAAAATGCATTTTAAATCGAAAATGAAATTACGTGTCGTCATTTTGACGAATGATGACTGTCTAGGGTTAACCAGAATATTTGGTTTTTTATGCATAATGTAAAAAATAAATATTTAATTTCAGAGTAACCCAAATAAATTTGGACAACTTTTTATATTTCCCCTCAGCGTACAATTTAATAGAGAATTGGTAAGTTTTATATTAAAACTTTGGCTTTCTTTCAACTAGAATATTTATTTTATTATATCCTTCACATCGATAACAACACAATTTTGTGAATTTATATAGAATACTTCATTATTTCTCTAATTGTTTCAGGTACAAATTTTATGAGATACGTTTTCCAAAGAAAAGTTGAATTCCATACACCATCTGATAAAATGCCCCCAAATATGGTAAGTTACAAGCTAAAATGATGAATTAAAAAATTATATTTCATTACATGGTGTAATCTTTAACAACTTTCATTATTGTTTCCATTTTTTCCAGCAAGATATGTGAAAAAATTACCTACGATGAATAAAAAAAGGATAACTAAAAATGTCCAAACAGCGGATTCAAATGAACTACTCTCTGTTCCACGTGGTCATAAGTTTTATTCACAAAAAACATTGTATTAAGAACTTTAATCATAAGATTTTATAATAAAGTACTTTTGCTTAATGAAAGTTTAATTTTAATGTATGAAAATTGTCATAATAGTAAAACGGTTTGTTGTTGCTTTGATTATTTAATTTTTCTGTACTGTGGAATGATTGATTTAAAAATAGTTTAGTCATTGACATTTTAAAGAGACTGTTAACCAAAATAATACTGACTTTTTAACTTGGTAGGGGTATATAAATCTTATGGTGTTGTAAAAATTAACTAAAAAACAATGTTATAGAAGAACTAAAATTTAAGAGAATTATAAACTAGACAAGTTGAAAAAATCTTAAGGGCTAAATCATGGTCAATATTACTACAGTTTAGTTCATTTTGCAATGGAAAAGGGTTCACTGTTTTTTCAGTGTATACCCTTCACCACTACTGTGGTACAGTGTATAATAAGTTTGTGCATTTGTATGTAACGCCAAGAAGGAGAAGTCAGAGACCCATCGTTTAGTATACCGATCTCTTAGAATTGAATCGATCGATTGAATCGATTTACCTATGTCTGTCTGTCTGTCTGTCTGTCTGTCTGTCTGTCCGTCCGTCCGTCTGCCTGTTCATGTATTTTTGTATTTTTAAGCTGCCATATTTATGTACCACCGATCTGGTCATAATTGGCGTATTTATCAACCGATCTTCTTCAAATTTCGTACATCCGAATACTTTATAAGTCTCGAAAAACTTGCAAAATATCAGCCAAATCGGTTCAGATTTAGATGTAGCTCCCATATATATCTTTCGCCCGATTTAGACTCATATGACCATAGAGGCCTAAGTTTACTACCGATTTACGTGATTTAGCTATGCTTGCTAAATTTGGTTGAAATCGGTTCAGATTTAGATATAGCACCCATATATATCTTTCGTTCGATTTACACTCATATGACCATAGAGATCAAAGTTTTAGTTTGATTTATGTGAGCCTATGCACAGGGAGTAGAATTAGTATTATAGCTATCCATGCCAAATTTAAAAGCTTTTTTTTCTTGTCCAAAAGTCGATAAACTTTTCAATGAAGTCGTAGTGTCCTTATAATTAAGTGATTTGATTTAAAAATGGGTATCATAACATGAAAGAAAACATTTTTGGACTAAGGTCAACTTAACTTTAATAATTCCGAAAAATTCTTTAAAATTAATGAATTGTCTTTAAATTTGTTGTTGTTGACTACAAAGCAAAAAATCGTTCAAATGTAGGACATGTTTTTCAACACTTTATTTTAAAGATGTGTTTTACTTGAAACATAGCTACTAGAAGTCGAGTCAAAATTTGGAAAATAAAGTTGTCCTTAACTCGTTTTTAAACGACTTTGATAGCATATGAAGAAAAAAGGCTGAAAAACGAAAGTTTAAAATTTGCTTCCTAGAAGCAAGTACACACACGCAAAAAAATAATTCTTTCCTCCCAAACGAAATTTTAGACAAACAAAGTTCGTTTCTCATTTGCTTTTCGCTGTAAGGAAGTGTATTTGGAAGAAAAGTATATACTTTTTGTGATAAACGTTTATTCTTTTCTAGGATGTAAAAACAATTTCATAAAGACTAGCTCAAAAAACATTGTTTTCTTGCTAATTGCATTTTCCCTCACATCTTTCTCACATCCACGAGGTTTTTTAGTTCTTAACACCTTTTCCTGTAATACCAACAATGTAGAAGAAATGATACGATTTTATAAATTTTTAAAATTTTTTTTACCTTTCGCCTGGACGGAGAATCGAACCGCGGACCATGCACTTTGTAAGCCAACACACTAACCACTGAGCTATGTACCTGTTATGGTCATCAATAGATAATTACCCATATAAGTTATATTTATATAGCATAGCTTGCGGCGCCCACGGACCGAATAAACAAAGTTTATTTAACAGAAACAAACATTTAGTTTGGCACCGTGGAGCAGTGGTAGCTACGTCCGACTCTCATGCCAAGGGTCGTGGGTTCGATCCCTGCTTCGACCAAAGTTTTTTTTTTTGCTTTTGTTTTTTTTACATATATTCCAGATATATTCGGAAGATTCCGAAAAAATGTTCAACATTACATTGTACTATATTAAATTTTGAACTGTAAAATGTGTCTTATTAAAGACCTAAAGTCAGAAAAGAACAGTGTTTGATATAAACGAAATGGACTGTGTTGTTGTTTCAAAAATAACTTTTTTTATTGAAAAAATAAAAAATTTGTAACAAACGAATTTTTTTGGTGATAAAAGTTTAAAATTTTCGAAGCAATTCAAAAAACTCTAACAAAAGAAAAACGTTTTCGGTACACGTTTTCCAAACGTTTTTTTCTTTGCGTGCAAAAGCCAAATTTAAAAGAGAATTATATCTTAAAAGTATCCTTACTTGTATTCTCCGCTTCTTTGGCTCAGAATCAATACCAAAATTTTTAAAATAAAGATAAACTCTTTGGAACCGGGCATGCTTTTTTCAGTGTAGTTTTTACTTAATTGTGTTACTTTTCAGGGCGTTAGCCGATTTAAATTTAAAGTGAAAAGGTGTTGAAGATAATATGAGAAAACTTTGACAAAACACTACCCTAAAATGCAACGAAAAAACCATGTGGTTTTCAATACTTATTTGAGCAACGAAGTTCGTCGTCAATTGCAAGAAATAAAAAAAATTGAAAATTTTAGACAAATAACCAAATAGTTTATAAAAATAGGTAAGTGAAAATAAAAAATGAAATAAAACTTTAAGGAAGTCACTAAATGTATATCTCTTTGCAGAAAACTAAAATTATGGATTCTACACGGATGAAAAAGACTGTTTTTCATATGTTTGGCTATAAACATTATATGTTTGGAACACAAATTTTTAAACACAATATTTTTGAGTGCAAGCATATAATGTTCATAAACTAGCATAACATGTTTGGGACATATATGTTAATATGTTAGAACATATTATGTTTGGGACATAAAATGTTTGTAAATATAATATGCTTGGATGCAAACATATATTAATTTAGAAATAGCCTATAAACATATATGTGTTTAGTAGCTTGGAGCGCTATTTAACAGGGAACGATATTGAATTAAGTTGGTGGTTGTTGCTTGTTATTACAAAATTAACATTTTATTTTCCCTTGGGCAATTGATCAGCTACTTCTTTGATCCTTACAAACTGTGTGGTCCGCTGTTCGAATCCCCGTCCGGCAAAAGGTAAAATTAAAATAAAAAAAATCATAAAATTGAATAATTTCTTCTACAATGTTTGTATTACAGAAAAAGTTGCTAAGAACTAAAAAATCTCGTGGAAGTGAGAAAGATGTGAGGGAATATACAATTAGGCAGAAACAAAATTTTGAGCATTCGGGTCGAAAACCTATGTTGTTAGCACCTATATTACCTGTTTATTTTCATAATTCATTATGACTGTCAATATATAAATAAATAAAATTTTGAGCACAATATTGTTTGGGAGATTTTTTTTAAGCATATAATATTTTTGGGTGCAAAATGCTTCCAAACATATTATATGTTCACATAATAACATATTGTTTTTTGGAAGACAACATTATTGAATTTGGATGCAAAAATACAAAATGTTTGGAACTTAGACTACCCAAACATATATTGTTTAGACCAATATGCTTTCAAACATATTATATATTGGAAGAGATCAAACATATAAATGTTTGGGCAATACCCAAAAATGTATATGCTTGAAGCAAAATATGTTTGGGAGTATATGTTACAGAAGCGATTTTTTGTGAGGGTGTACGTTCTTGAAAACATTACAAAGCTGACTGATGAAAAAATGGTGGACAATTAACTGGAACTGCTTCAAATAGTTTATAATAATTGGTACGTCAATATGAAAAATTAAATCAACACTTTAGAGAAGTCACTAAAGTTAAATCTCTTTGCAGAAATCTAAAATCTTTGGATGCTACATTCTTGCAAACATTAAGAAGCTGACCAATGAAAAATGAGTGGCTTATCGACAAGAAAAAGTTTCCAGAAACATTACAAGCGCAACCAATTAAAATTATTAAAAACAACAAATTGTTGAAATCAACAACTTCTGGATGAAAATGTGCATCACATCGTCAGTTTAATTCATATGCTATTATCAGTTTAAAATGGATATTTTGTGAATTCCTTCTGCTGGAAATCAATTCTAACACGCGGTCTAGTACGTTCCTAATTTCAAATTGGCCATATTAATTGGATGTTAAGAAATTTTAATGCTGTTTTATGGCACCAAAAGGAAGGAAAACTAATTATCAATGCAAAAGTGTTTACTAATAATGTTTAAGATATTTAAAGTTTTTTTTTTATACCCTCCACCATAGGATTGGGGGTATATTAACTTTGTCATTCCGTTTGTAACACATCGAAATATTGCTCTAAGACCCCATAAAGTATATATATTCTGGGTCGTGGTGAAATTCTGAGTCGATCTGAGCATGTCCGTCCGTCCGTCTGTCCGTCTGTTGAAATCACGCTAACTTCCGAACGAAACAAGCTATCGACTTGAAACTTGGCACAAGTAGTTGTTATTGATGTAGGTCGGATGGTATTGCAAATGGGACATATCGGTCCACTTTTACGTATAGCCCCCATATAAACGGACCCCCAAATTTGGCTTGCGAGGCCTCTAAGAGAAGCAAATTTCATCCGATCCGGCTAAAATTTGGTATATGGTGTTAGTATATGGTCTCAAACAACTATGCAAAAATTGGTCCATATCGGTCCATAATTATATATAGCCCCCATATAAACCGATCCCCCGATTTGGTTTGCGAGGCCTCTAAGAGAAGCAAATTTCATCCGATCCGGCTGAAATTTGGTATATGTTGTTAGTATATGGTCTCTAACAACCATGTAAAAATTGGTCCACATCGGTCCATAATTATATATAGCCCCCATATAAACCGATCCCACGATTTGGCTTGCGAGGCCTCTAAGAGAAGCAAGTTTCATCCGATCCGGCTAAAATTTGGTACATGGTGTTAGTATATGGTCTCAAACAACCGTGCAAAAATTGGTCCATATCGGTCCATAATTATATATAGCCCCCATATAAACCGATCCCCCGATTTGGCTTGCGAGGCCTCTAAGAGAAGCAAATTTCATCCGATCCGGCTGAAATTTGGTACATGGTGTTAGTATATGGTCTCCAACAACCATGCAAAAATTGGTCGATATCGGTCCATAATTATATATAGCCCCCATATAAACCGATCCCCAGATTTGGCTTGCGGAGCCTCTAAGAGAAGAAAATTTCACATGATCCGGCTGAAATTTGGTACATGGTGTTAGTATATGGTCTCTAATCGCTATGCAAAAATTGGTCGAAATCGGTCCATAATTATATATAGCCCCCATATAAAATGATCCCCAGATTTGACCTCCGGAGCCCCTTGGAAGAGCACAATTCATTGGATTCGGTTGAAATTTGGTGCGTGATGTTAGTATATGGTATCCAATAACCATACATGAATTGGTTCATATCAGTCCATAATTATATATAGCCCCCATATAAACCGATCCCCAGATTTGACCTCCGGAGCCCCTTGGAAGAGCAAAATTCACCCAATCCGGTTGAAATTTGGTACGTGGTGTTAGTATATGGTCTCTAACAACCATACAAAAATTGCTCCATGCCGGTCATAATTATATAACCCACATTTAAATCAATCCCCAGATTTGACCTCCGGAGCTCTTAGAGGGCCAAAATTCATCAGATCCGGTTAAGATTTGGTACGTGGTGAATTTTTGTACATTGTGCAGTATATGGCCGCTAACAACCATGCCAAAATTGGTCCATAGCCGTCTATAGTTATATATAGCCGATCCCCAAAAGTAATCTAGAAAAATTTTATTTCTATAGAAAATTTTGTCAAAATTTTATTATTATAGAAAATTTTGTCAACATTTTATTTCGATAGAAAATTTTGTTAAAATTTTATTTCTGTAGAAAATTTTGTCACAATTTTATTACTATAGAAATTTTTGTCAAAATTTTATTTCTATAGACAATTTTGTCAACATTTTATTTCTATAGAAAATTTTGTCAAACTGAATTATATAGTATTCAATCGACCTTTTTTTTGTGTAATATATTCTCCATATGGACTAACTTACAATTGAGTAGACGGTGTTTTAAGAAACCTTGCCATCGGCAAGTGTTACCGCAACCCAAGTAATTCGATTGTGGATGGCAGTCTTTAGTACAAGTTTCAATGCAATCCATGGTGGAGGGTACATAAGATTCGGCCTGGCCGAACTTACGGCCGTTTATACTTGTTTTTTTTTTTTTTTTTTTGTTCTTATTTGTTGATATATTTAATAAGATTATTATTTATCAATTGGTATTGTAGTGTAGTGTATTATTATATATTTTATTTTGATGAAAATGAATAAATTATATAAAATTCATAGAATTTTGGCTTTGACTTTCAATTTGAACAGGGGATATCATTCGTACAAATTTAGTTTGAAAAGTATTTGCAACGATGTTAATTTTGAATTTGACTCGCATCGAAAATTGTTTGACAAATTATAGAGTAGCGATGCATTTCAATTTGAGGATAACACTTGAGATATTATTGCTAATGTGTTGAATTTCACTGTTGAGGGTAATGTCTGTTTTATGTTGAGAACGCGATTTTCTCACTAATTTCTCAACTTGAATATTACCCTAATCCTTTGAAAAAATGTTTGAAAAATTGTTGAAATTTAGCATTTTTCAAACGTTTGTGTTTATTGGGATGTAATCATTTCATGACATTTTGCGATGTTGTCAATACATTTCGATGAAATAAACGCGAAAAAGTTCCAATATGGCTGTGTTTGATTGTGTGGGTAAATAGTAATGATATTAATGACCTAAATTCCCAAATTACGCACGTGGCTTGATTGCAAATGATCTAAGAATTTAATAACACAATTGACTCATTATAAAATCACAACTATTAACAAATGAAAACCATTAAAGTCTTTTTTTTATAAAATTGCACAATTCATATCTGCTGAACAATCAGCAATTTTTGCTGTATTACTTATTTGTGGTCTATTTGATTCATCGAACCCTTCCTATAAATAACAGGAATCGTTGATAAAAGTCCAAAGTTTTTATTTTACCATAAAAGTGAGATCGATTCCCTTTTAAAGTATTATTTTAATTTTATTTGTGCAAATTAAAAAAAAATATATATATATTCAAATCCAACATAATGTTGAGTAAAACATTAATGTTGCTTATCACTGCGATTTTGTTAAATCAGGGCATGGTATGTCTTTTTTTTAATATATTATTTTCAAAAGTGCAGTAAAAAAGTACAGTGCAGTATAAACATATTTAAAAACTGTTAAAAATAAAGTGGCGAATGACATCTCCAAATTGTTAACCTTTTCACTACAGAAATAAAAGTAGCCATTGTAAAATTATGTTTTCTTCGGAACTAGTTTATTTTAGTGACATAGAATAGAGTATTTTAGTGACATACGAGGGCGGTTCGGAAACTTCTTGGCCTATCAATGAAAGAGAATAGTTAGTTTTTAAAAAATATTTTTATTTTTCAATATAATCTGCTGAAACTTCAATACACTTAGTCCAACGCTTTTCTAGCAATTCTATCCCTTGATTAAAATAGTTTTCCACAAGGTCTTCAAAATAGTGGTTTACAACTGTAATTGCATCAATAAAATACCTTTGAAGTCCCAAAAAAACCGTTGCCATAAACTTACCAGCCGATTGAATTGTTTTTGCCTTCTTTGGGCACTTCCTCCCGCTTCAGTCCATTGTTTGGATTGTTCTTTTGTCTCTGGAGTATTGTGGTGGATCCATGTCTCATCTACAGCTATGAAACGACACTTAAAATTCATTTTATTTCGCTTAAATCGATCAAAACAAGATTGAGAAATGTTCATTCTTATGCATTTTTGATCGACTGTTAACAAATGCGGCACCCATCTTGCAGAAAGCTTTTTCATCTGTAGTTCTTCATGCAAAATTAAATGGACTCGATCATTTGAGATGCCCATGATATTAGCAATTTCACACACTTTTATTCGTCGATCATTTAATACCATATCATGCACTTTGGCTACAATTTCTGTTGTTATTGCTGTTGCTGTTTTTGGACGTCCACCACGTGGTTCATCTTCAATGCTTGTACGACCACGTAACACATTCACCATATCATTATGAATTTCTTGTCCCGATAAACCTTTTTTATATAAATATTTAATGACAGCACGCATTTATAATTTTTCCATTGTAAAAAAATTCCGGTTGCGTCTTTTTTGAACACCTGTTTCGATATGAAGGAGTTGCCAGATCGAAATAAAATTTAACATGTGTTCATAACACAGATGGAAGTTTCCAAAACACTTAACTTTTTTCTGTTTATACCGCTAGCACAAGGCTAAGAAGTTTCCGAACTGCCCTCGTAAGTAAAGTCTAAAGTCGTGGCGGGACAGACTACACCAAAAAAAATTCCGTAGTTCAACTAACGCTATTTATACCCTTCACCACTACTGTGGTACAGATTTAGATATAGCTGCCATATATATTTTTCACCGATCTGGTCATAATTGGCGTGTATATAAACCGATCTTCCTCAAATTCCATACATTCGAATATTTTAAGAGTCTCGAAAAACTTGCAAAATATAAGCCAAATCGCTTCAGATTTAGATATAGCTCCCATATATAGCTTTCGCCCGATTTGCACTCATTTGCCCACAGAGGCCAATTTTTTGCTCCGATTTAGTCGAAATTTTGCACAGGAAGTAGAATTAGTATTGTAGCTATGTGTGCCAAATTTGGTTGAAATCGGTTCAGATGTAGATATAGCTCCCATATATAGTTTTCACCCGATTTACACTCAAATGACCACAGAGGCCAACTTTTTGCTCCGAATTCGTTGAAATTTTGCACAGGAAGTAGAATTAGTCTTGTAGCTATGTGTGCCAAATTTGGTTGAAATCGGTTCAGATTTAGATATAGCTCCCATATATAGCTTTCGCCCGATTTACACTCATATGACCACAGAGGCCAATTTTTTGCTACGATTTAATTGAAATTTTGCACAGGGAGTAGAATTAGCATTGTAGCTATGCGTGCCAAATTTGGTTGAAATCGGTTCAGATTTAGATATATCTCCCATATATAGCTTTCGCCCGATTTACACTCATATGACCACAGAGGCCAATTTTTAACTCCGATTTAGTTGAAATTTTGCACAGGGAGTAGAATTAGCATTGTAGCTATGCGTGCCAAATTTGGTTGAAATCGGTTCACATTTAGATATAGCTTTCATATATATGTTTTTCTGATTGCGACAAAAATGGTCAAAATACCAACATCTTCCTTGTAAAATCGCCACTGCTTAGTCGAAAAGTTGTAAAAATGACTCTAATTTTCCTAAACTTCTAATACATTTATATCGAGCGATAAATCATAAATAAACTTTTGCGAAGTTTCCTTAAAATTGCTTCAGATTTAATTGTCTCCCATATTTATACCCTTCACCACTACTGTGGTACAGGGTATAATAAGTTTGTGCATTTGTATGTAACGCCAAGAAGGAGTAATCATAGACCAACCTTTTAGTATACGGATCGGCTTAGAATTAAATTCTGAGTCGATTTAGCGATGTCCGTCTGTCTGTCTGTCCGTCTGTCTGTCCGTCTGTCTGTCCGTCTGTCTGTCTGTCTGTCTGTCTGTCTGTTGATGTATTTTTGTGTGCAAAGTACAGCTCGCAGTTTTAGTCCGATTGTCCTAAAATTTGGTATAGGGTCCTGTTTCGGCTCAAAGACGATCCCTATTGATTTTGGAAAAAATCGGTTCAGATTTAGATATAGCTGCCATATATATTTTTCGCCGATCTGGTCATAATTGGCGTGTATATCAACCGATCTTCCTCAAATTCCGTACATCCGAATATTTTATGGGTCTCGAAAAACTTGCAAAATACCAGCCAAATCGGTTCAGATTTAGATATAGCTCTCATATATAGCTTTCGCCCGATTTACACTCATTTGCCCAAAGAGGCCAATTTTTAACTCCGATTTGGTTGAAATTTTGCACAGGGAGTAGAATTAGCATTGTAACTATGCGTGCCAAATTTGGTTGACATCGGTTCAGATTTGGATATATCTCCCATATATAGCTTTCGCCCGATTTACACTCATATGACCACAGAGGCCAATTTTTAACTCCGATTTAGTTGAAATTTTGCACAGGGAGTAGAATTAGCATTGAAACTATGCGTGCCAAATTTGGTTGAAATCGGTTCAGATTTGGATATATCTCCCATATATAGCTTTCGCCCGATTTACACTCATATGACCACAGAGGCCAATTTTTGCTCCGATTTAGTTGAAATTTTGCACAGGGAGTAGAATTAGCATTGTAGCTATGCGTGCCAAATTTGGTTGAAATCGGTTCAGATTTAGATATATCTCCCATATATAGCTTTCGCCCGATTTACACTCATATGACCACAGAGGCCAATTTTTAACTCCGATTTAGTTGAAATTTTGCACAGAGAGTATAATTAGCATTGTTGCTATGCGTGCCAAATTTGGTTGAAATCGGTTCAGATTTAGATATAGCTCCCATATATATGTTTTTCTGATTTCGACAAAAATGGTCAAAATACCAACAATTTCCTTGTAAAATCGCCACTGCTTAGTCGTAAGGTTGTAAAAATGACTCTAATTTTCCTAAACTTCTAATACATATATATCGAGCGATAAATCATAAATAAACTTTTGCAGAGTTTCCTTAAAATGCTTCAGATTTAAATGTTTCCCATATTTTTTCACTAACATTGTGTTCCACCCTAGTGCATTAGCCGACTTAAATTTTGAGTCTATAGATTTTGTAGAAGTCTATCAAATTCTTCCTGATCGAGTGATATTTAAATGTATGTATTTGGGACAAACCTTTATATATAGCACCCAACACATTTGACGGATGTGATATGGTATCGAAAATTTAGATCTACAAAGTGGTGCAGGGTATAATATAGTCGGCCCCGCCCGACTTTAGACTTTCCTTACTGGTTTTTTACTAACATTGTGTTTCTTCCCAGGCTGTTAGCCCATGTAATTTTTAATTCTAGCGATTTTGTAGAAGTACAAAAAATTTTCTCCAAATCGTTTCAGATATAAATATTTGTATATGGGAATATAAACCTTGATAATAAATCCCAACAAATTTGAAGGAGTTGAGATGGTAACACAAATGTTGGTCTATATAATGGTGAAGGGTATAATATAGTCGGCCCCGCCCGACTTTAGACTTTACTTGCTTGTTTTTTACTAAAATTGTGTTCCACCCTAGTGCATTAGCCGACTTAAATTTTGAGTCTATAGATTTTGTAGAAGTCTATCAAATTCTTCCAGATCGAGTGATATTTAAATGTATGTATTTGGGACAAACCTTTATATATAGCCCCAACACATTTGACGGATGTGATATGGTATCGAAAATGTAGATCTACAAAGTGGTGCAGGGTATAATATAGTCGGCCCCGCCCGACTTTAGACTTTCCTTACTTGTTTTAACTTATTTTATTTATTTATTTATTTTTTTTTTTTTGAAAAAAATATATGTCGGTAGTTAAATTCTATTATTATACCCTAAACCACATGGTGGTCACATGGTGATCTGCCAAAAAATGTGCCTACCAGAAATATTGATTTTAGACCCCATAAAATTTATAACGATCGACTCAGAATCACCTTCTGACACCATCTATATGGCGTAGCTAGTATTTAATAGAGCGTCTTTTGTGAAGCAACTTTTGTTATTGTGAAAAAAAATGGAAAAAATGAATTTCGTGTTTTGATAAAATACTGTTTTCTGAAGGGAAAAAATACGGTGGAAGCAAAAACTTGGCTTGATAATGAGTTTCCAGACTCTGCCCCAGGGAAATCAACAATGATTGATTGGTATGCAAAATTCAAGCGTGGTGAAATGAGCACGGAGGACGGTGAACGCAGTGGACGCCCGAAAGAGGTGGTTACCGACGAAAACGTCAAAAAAATCCACAAAATGATTTTGAATGACCGTAAAATGAAGTTGATCGAGATAGCAGAGGTCTTAAAGATATCAAAGGAACGTGTTGGTCATATCATTCATCAATATTTGGATATACGGAAGCTCTGTGCAAAATGGGTGCCGCGCGAGCTCACATTTGACCAAAAACAACAACGTGTTGATGATTCTGAGCGGTGTTTGCAGCTGTTACCTCGTAGTACACGCGATATGTCACAATGGATAAAACATGACTCCATCACTACACTCCTGAGTCCAATCGACAGTCGGTTGAGTGGACAGCGACCGGTGAACCGTCTCCGAAGCGTGGAAAGACTCAAAAGTCCGCTGGCAAAGTAATGGCATCTGTTTTTTGGGATGCGCATGGAATAATTTTTATCGATTATCTTGAGAAGGGAAAAACCATCAACAGTGACTATTATATGGCGTTATTGGAGCGTTTGAAGGTCGAAATCGCGGCCAAGAAAATTGAACTAAATTTTGCTACACATTTTGAGATTTCCCCAAAGCGTTGTTAAAACCAGAAAAATTTAATGCCCTTTTGTACTTTTTAACTACAGTTCACGAAATTACACCCTCTAATAGAAGAAAATATTAACTAAAAGTTAAGAAGAAAATCATTGGGAGTCTTGTCACAAACTGAGCAGAAATGTCTGATATCAGGAGCTATAGTTGATTTTGAACCTACAGAGTTAGTAAGCTATTAATATGAGTCATTATTAAAAAAGAGGAAATCGCTCAATTAGAAGTGGGTAATAAATCCAAATTTGTAAAAATCGGGCAATATTATTATGTAAGAGCTACATGTAAGTCTAAATAGATCGGCTAGTACATCTAAATTTGGAATTTGAGTACCATTGGTTAATAAATAAGAGTATTATGGCCAAATTTGGGAAAATCGAGCGATGCATATATATGGGAGGCCCAGCCGAACATGCTGCTGTAGTCGTTTATACGTGTTTTCACGTAAAGATTTTCGGTATAGGCTGCCCCGCAAAAAAAAATGGAAAAAATGTCCTGCCAGAGATGTTCTATAAATTAACTACACAGGAAGTTCTTTTAAGTCAGTATTTTATAACTTTTTTTCATATTTTTAAAGAGTAATTTTAATTTTCAAGTAGGTTAAAAACAAAGTAAGAATTAATAAAATGATAAGAATTTTGTAGAAAAAAAGAAGAAAAGTAGCGAATTTTTGAAAATATTTGAGGTAAAACGTTTTAAACAATGCAATATAAATTATAAAAATTATTTATTTGTTTTTGACAAAATGTATCACAAAATTTTTTTATTCACACCAAAACACTGAATTCAGACCACACCTTAAGAAGTGACGCAAATTCAGCGCAAGACCGGTGGAGCTTTGACTATGAAGAACTGTGGGCCGACGGTGTTCGTAAACGGGGATGACGATGGTGGTGGGCTGGTGGTGCTCGTGCACGGAGATGACGATGACGGGGTTTCGTGTGCAGCGGTGTTGTCAGGTTAGGGGTTTTCCCACCAAATTTAGGGGATTTTTCACGTTTAGGGGGATTTTTAGGGGTAACATTTATTTAGGGGGATTTTTGGGGGTAAACAAATATCTTAGATCTTATAAAGTGGAGCAATTCTAAAGCAAATTCGGAACAATTCTGGCATGAAAAAGATGAGGGAAGTCAACAAGAAGGTCCTAAATACAAGCAAGTATGCAATATCATTATTTTCGTTATCTTTTTTTAAACGCTTCTGTTGAAAGGGCATTTTTAATATTTGCCGCAATTAAAAACAATCATATTTTAACTTTGCAGCTGAAAGCATTTTAAGAGTAAGACTGCTTGTTAAATTGATATTGTATTACTACATCCAAAGAAAAAATAATTTATTCAGGGACGAAATTTTAAACAAACGAAATTGTCTTTTGTTATAAAGTATTTTCTTAATGAGCAAATTTTATGTTTTATTTACTTCAAAATAAAATTTTTTAGCATCAAACGAAAACTTAATTTGTCTAAAATTTCGTTTCTCAGAAAAGAAAACTCTTCTTTCACTATATATATTTGTGTAAAATTTAATTTTTAAAGTGGATTTTTTCACGATTTTTTTTTTTGTACTTTTTACATTCTTTAATTTTTTGGGGGTTTTTGAAAAAAGACTAGACCAATTTAGGGGTGTTTTTCTTAAGATTTGGGGGGAAGAATCAAAAATCGCCTGGCAGCACTGGTGTGCAGTGATGACGTGATGATGGTGTTGTCGGGCCGATGGTGTTCTTATGTGGATGTGACGATTGTATCGGGCCGATGATGACGATGGTGTTCGTGCACGGAGATGATGATTGAGCCGGGCCGATGATGCTCGTATACGAGGATGACGATGGGGACGGCCGATGGAGCTCGTGTTGGTTTCTGTAACGAAAAGAGGGACAGGGAAAAGGATTCAGCTATACTAGAACCTGATTGATGGGAACGAATCGCGTAATCGGACGAATCGCGTAAGCGAACTAATCGCGTAAGCGAACGAACCGCATAAGCGGACGAACCGCGTAAGCAGCCGAACTGCGTAAGCGAACGAATAGCGTAAGCGGACGAACCGCGTAAGCGAACGAACCGCGTAAGCGAACTAATCGCGTAAGCGAACGAATCGCGTGAGCGGACGAACCACGTAATCAGCCGAACTGCGTAAGTGAACGAATAGCGTAAGCGGACGAACCGCGTTAAAGAGGGGGTGCTGGTATAGCCTTAGAGGTGAAGGTAAGGGATAGGAGAAGGTAGTGGGGAGTTCTAGTCTACTACAGGGTTTGGATGCGAACGAATGGCGTTAACTACAATCGGATGCGAACGAATCGCGTTAGGATGAATCGGTTGTTGCTATCGGAAGTTCGGCAGCGGTCGTAGCCACTCGCTTTACTGTTCGTCAAGCCTCGGTTGATTAATGTCATTGTCCTGACAAACCCACACTCTTAAGTCGGCCGAGACACCAAGCCAATGAGAATTACCAACGTGTAATCTCAAAAACGTTGGGTGATGAAAGTAAGTTTCCCTTTGATACCACTTGTACCACACGCAAGAAAATGACAGTTACCATGGGTACTGTGGCGCACAGCAAGCAAGTGGGTACAGTGGTACGAAGGGGAAAAAAGTGGAATTAATTAAATTCAACATAAGAAGAATATGTACGAGCAATTGACTCGTTACACCGTCCTATGACAAGCCCATGTCAACATTCATCGCTTCTGCGCCAATTTTGCACATCTTCAGCATCCAAAAAGAACATTTTCACTACTGTTTTGGCTACGCCTTTTGTGCTTATCGTCCTAATGGCCATCAAGCAAAGCTCACAAATACTGTGTCATGGTTCAAAAACACAAAAAAAGAAACAAATAAATATTGCACCATATGTGGAATGAACTCAAACTACACCGAAACACTCCTCACGGCCCAAAGAACATGAAAATAAAATTTGGTTTAAATCGGTCTAGTAATTTTTGAGTTTATCGATCACGAACGTACATTCCATTTTTATATACCATATATAGAGATCTTCTTTTTATAATTAATTTCTTTTTATCAATTTTACAATAGACCGCCAATCCCCGATATCAAATAGTACTCCGCGATTCTATTTGTGAAATTTACAATGACATAGCGAAACAAGTTGCTTGCACATATGTAAATGTCGGAGACAGTCGCTATGAACTGAATCTTATGTTAGATTTGGTGCGTGATTTGCCATCGACTGCTGAAATCACCTTTAACATTTTTACTAAAAGTCTGCAGGTGAACCACTTTGGCCATAACATTAATGTAAAACGAAAGATATGTGAATTGGTGAAAAGTATCGATATACCATCAATTTTACCATCATTGAAAAATGCCATTTTATTGGCAAGGAGGCATAGTAATCTACCATTTGCATGTCCCATAACTGGGGTAAGTAAGAAATCAACAGTTTTCATGTTGCACATTTTAGAAACAAACAATATTATTACACTCAGTGAAAAATCATGTTTGGACCTGTTTACCACCCACAAAAAGTCAAAGTCGTTAAATTGATGCTAAATTTAACTTACACCCAGAAAGAAGTGAATCCACCATGAAAGAAAATGTAGGTTTATATTAGAAAAGTGTAACTAAAATACTTTAGTAATTGCAACATGAAACAAATAGGTTAATAATATTTGTCAAATTGACGAAAATTTATTACAAATAATATTTTTTCTCTGTTGTTTAATAAAATTTCATATTTTGGAAGGAAAAAAATTGGAATTAAAAATTGTTCAAATGTCTTTAGCGCTATATGAAGTTCTTGACAGACACAATTTAACTAACATTTACTCATTTGAGAAACTTATGAAGTCAGTTTCCGCAAACTTCTCCCATTTTATGAAAATATAAACTATTTTCATATTTAGTAAATTTGTGTGCCTCATTTGTATATTTTTTTTTTCTAAAAATTTTGAAAGTAAAGGAAACTTTCACCAAACATAATAATTTTATGAAATAAAATAATGTTAAATTGGCTTTAGTGAAACAGAGGGTTCACTTTTTTTAAGCATAACATATTATGTATCCAATTAAAAATTAAATAAAACTCTATGTTAAAACCAGTAAGGAAAGTCTAAAGTCGGGCGGGGCCGACTATATTATACCCTGCACCACTTTGTAGATCTAAATTTTCGATACCATATCACATCCGTCAAATGTGTTGGGTGCTATATATAAAGGTTTGTCCCAAATACATACATTTAAATATCACTCGATCAGGAAGAATTTGATAGACTTCTACAAAATCTATAGACTCAAAATTTAAGTCGGCTAATGCACTAGGGTGGAACACAATGTTAGTGAAAAAATATGGGAAACATTTAAATCTGAAGCATTTTAAGGAAACTCTGCAAAAGTTTATTTATGATTTATCGCTCGATATATATGTATTAGAAGTTTAGGAAAATTAGAGTCATTTTTACAACCTTACGACTAAGCAGTGGCGATTTTACAAGGAAATTGTTGGTATTTTGACCATTTTTGTCGAAATCAGAAAAACATATATATGGGAGCTATATCTAAATCTGAACCGATTTCAACCAAATTTGGCACGCATAGCAACAATGCTAATTATACTCTCTGTGCAAAATTTCAACTAAATCGGAGTTAAAAATTGGCCTCTGTGGTCATATGAGTGTAAATCGGGCGAAAGCTATATATGGGAGATATATCTAAATCTGAACCGATTTCAACCAAATTTGGCACGCATAGCTACAATGCTAATTCTACTCCCTGTGCAAAATTTCAACTAAATCGGAGCAAAAATTGGCCTCTGTGGTCATATGAGTGTAAATCGGGCGAAAGCTATATATGGGAGATATATCCAAATCTGAACCGATTTCAACCAAATTTGGCACGCATAGTTTCAATGCTAATTCTACTCCCTGTGCAAAATTTCAACTAAATCGGAGTTAAAAATTGGCCTCTGTGGTCATATGAGTGTAAATCGGGCGAAAGCTATATATGGGAGATATATCCAAATCTGAACCGATGTCAACCAAATTTGGCACGCATAGTTACAATGCTAATTCTACTCCCTGTGCAAAATTTCAACCAAATCGGAGTTAAAAATTGGCCTCTTTGGGCAAATGAGTGTAAATCGGGCGAAAGCTATATATGAGAGCTATATCTAAATCTGAACCGATTTGGCTGGTATTTTGCAAGTTTTTCGAGACCCATAAAATATTCGGATGTACGGAATTTGAGGAAGATCGGTTGATATACACGCCAATTATGACCAGATCGGCGAAAAATATATATGGCAGCTATATCTAAATCTGAACCGATTTTTTCCAAAATCAATAGGGATCGTCTTTGAGCCGAAACAGGACCCTATACCAAATTTTAGGACAATCGGACTAAAACTGCGAGCTGTACTTTGCACACAAAAATACATCAACAGACAGACAGACAGACAGACGGACAGACAGACGGACAGACAGACGGACAGACAGACAGACGGACATCGCTAAATCGACTCAGAATTTAATTCTAAGCCGATCCGTATACTAAAAGGTTGGTCTATGATTACTCCTTCTTGGCGTTACATACAAATGCACAAACTTATTATACCCTGTACCACAGTAGTGGTGAAGGGTATAAAAATCTATATGTATATATGCCATTTTGCGTCTTAAGGCGGGTATTAAGTTCGAGATTAGCCGCTAAAATCGTGATTTTTTCACGATTACTTTTCTTTAATAATCCATTTTAAGGAATACAAACTTTGTAAAAATTTGCTTTGGGCTATTCCCTATCAAGTTATAAAGAAATCTGCAACAAATGTGTATAATTTTATGCCTTTTTATACCCTCCATCATAGGATGGGGGTATATTAACTTTGTCATTCCGTTTGTAACACATCGAAATATTGCTCTAAGACCCCATAAAGTATATATATTCTGGGTCGATCTAAGCATGTCCGTCCGTCCGTCCGTCTGTTGAAATCACGCTAACTTCCGAACGAAACAAGCTATCGACTTTAAACTTGGCACAAGTAGTTGTTATCGATGTAGGTCGGATGGTATTGAAAATGGGCCATATCGGTCTACTTTTACGTATAGCCCCCATATAAAGGGACCCTCAGATTTGGCTTGTGGAGCCTCTAACAGAAGCATATTTCATCCGATCCGGCTGAAATTTGGTACATGATGTTGGTATATGGTCTCTAACAACCATACAAAAATTGGTCCATATCGGTCCTTAATTATATATAGCCCCCATATAAACCGATCCCCAGATTTGGCTTGTGGAGCCTCTAAGAGAAGCATATTTCATCTGATCCGGCTGAAATTTGGTACATGGTTTTGGTATATGGTCTCTAACAATCATGCAAAAATTGGTCCACATCGGTTCATAATTATATATAGCCCCCATATAAACCGATCCCCAGATTTGGCTTGCGGAGCCTGAAAGAGAAGCAAATTTCATCCGATCCGGCTGAAATTTGGTTCATGATGTTGGTATATGGTCTCTAACAACCATTCAAAAATTGGTCCACATCGGTCCATAATTATATATAGACCCCATATAAACCGATCTCCAGATTTGGCTTGCGAAGCCTCAAAGAGAAGCAAATTGCATCCGATCCGGCTGAAATTTGGTACATGGTATTGGTATATGGTCTCTAACAACCGTACAAAAATTGGTCGACATCGGTCTATAATTATATAAGCGCCCATATAAACCGATCCCCAGATTTGGGTTGCGGAGCCTCAAAGAGAAGCAAATTTCATCCGATCCGCCTGAAATTTGGTACATGATATTGGTATATGGTCTCCAACAACCATGCAAAAATTGGTCCACATCGGTTCATAATTATATATAGCCCCATATAAACCGATCCCCAAATTTGGCTTGCGAAGTCTCCATGAGAAGCAAATTTCATCCAATCCGGTTGTAATTTGGAACATGGTGTTAGTATATGATCTTTAACAACCGTGGCAGAATTGGTCCAAATCGGTCCATAATTATATATAGCCCCCATATAAAACGTTCTCCAGATTTGACCTCCGAAGCCTCTTGGAGGAGCAAAATTCATCCGATCCGGTTCAAATTAGGAACGTGGTGTTAGTATATGGTCGCTAACAACCATACCAAAATTGGTCCAATCACACAAAAATTGGTCCAAATCGGTTCATAATCATGGTTGCCACTAGAGCCAAAAATAAACTACCAAAATTTTATTTCTATAGAAAATTTTTTCAAAATTTTATTTCTAGAGAAAATTTTGTCAAAATTTTATTTCTAGAGAAAATTTTGTTAAAATTTTATTCGGTTCATAATAAAATTTTCATCGTTGTCAAAATTTTATTTCTATAGAAAATTTTGTCATAATTTTATTTCTATAGAAAATTTTGTTCAAATTTTATTCGGTTCATAATCATGGTTGCCACTCGAGCCAAAAATAATCTACCAAGATTTTATATCTATAGAATATTTTGTCAAAAGTTTATTTCTATAGAATATTTTGTTAAAATTTTATTTCTGTAGAAATGTTTGTCAACATTTTCTTTCTGTAGAAAATTTTGTCAACATTCTTATTTCTATAGAAAATTTTGTGAAAATTGTATTTCTATAGAAAATTTTGTTAAAATTTTATTTCTGTAGAAAATTTTGTCAAAATTTTATGTCTACTTTGTCAAATTGAATTATATACGTATTGGATCGATCTTTTTGATTTAATATATACCACGTATGGACTTACATACAATTTAGAAGATGGTGTTAGGAGGTTTTAAGATACCTTGCCATCGGCAAGCGTTACCGCAAGTTAAGTAATTCGATTGTGAATGGCAGTGTGTAGAAGAAGTTTCTACGCAATCCATGATGGAGGGTACATAAGCTTCGGCCTGGCCGAACTTACGGCCTTATATACTTGTTTTTAATGATTTAGTTTTCACTTTAGCGAAAAAATTACGATTTTAGCGGCTAAACTCGAACTTAGGAATAACCACTGTACTATTCTTTTTCATTCTGGGTCCCACGGGACCTCATCGGAGGGTTAAATGAACTAAAAACAATTAAGAGCAGAGTTAAGTTCGGCCCGTCCGAAGCTTAAATAACCATGGAAATGCAGAGCAATTCTATTAACATTGAGCTTTTTTAATTATTAAACAAATCCTCGATTTTTGTTTATATATACTGATATATATTTCCAAAATACTGTATTTCATATTTATTAACATTAATATTGAATATTATTTGAACAATCATATAAAAATACCGTCATGGTGAAAATGATTTGTTGCTTATGTATTACATTTCACATTTTGATTGATTTAAACCCCTTCGTTAGATGTTGTCTTTCAGTTAGGCTAAAAGGGTCTGGATGCCATCTATGTCCTCAAGAGGAAACATCGTGAGCTCGGTCTATATGGGGGCTATATCGAAACATGGACCGATATATACCAAATTTAGCACAGCTTTTAACTGAATTAAAATACCTCTAGATTTCAAATTTCAAGCAAATCGGATAAACATTGGGGCTTCCATGTCCACAATAAGTCAAATCGGAGAATCGGTTTATATGGGAGCTAGGTTAGGTTAGGTGGTAGCCCGATGTATCAGGCTTACTTAGACTATTCAGTCCATTGTGATACCACATTTGGTGAACGTCTATTTTATAAGGGGGCTATGTGGAAACATAGACCGATGTAGTCCACCTTCGAACTTGACCTGCTTGTAGACCAAAAACGAGTTTGTGCAAACTTAACCAAGATATCTTTTTTATTCAAAGCTGTAGCGTGATTACAACAAACATGCAGACAGACGGACATTGTTATATCGTCATAGAATTTCTCCCCGATCAAGAATATATATATATACTTTATACAGTTGGAAGCCGTTATTTCGATGTGTTACAAACGTAATGGCAAACTTATTATACCCCCATTACCATCCTATGGTGGTGTGTATAAAAAGGTGCAACATTATAACATACACAAATGAGGCATAAAGATTTACTAAATTCGTGTATCCCACAAATTAGTTCAGAATTTTTTGAATTTTGTAAATTTTACCATTAATGCGTACATCTTGAATTTCGTATTGCGCTAAAGACATTTTTGCAATTTTGAACTCAATTTTTTTTCCTTCAAACTGTTTTGTTTTGCAAGTGAACAAAATAAATTACGCTTAACAAATTTTCTAGAATTTGTCGAAAAATATTTTTTCTTGTTTTTGTGACATCGACTTGGTATCAACGTTTCTATCAGGGCTGTGGAGTCGAGCCAATTTTGCTCGACTCCGACTCCAGCATTTTTCATCAGCTCGACTCCGACTCCGGAGTCGACTCCGGGTAATATAACTAAATCTCATTTTAATACAACTAATTTGTTGTTCTATTGTGGGGGTACCGTAAGTGGATCGATATAAAGTATCATATTTATTTATGTGTGCAAAAAAGGTCTTCATTTCACATTAAATGCCAATTGAACTCTATATTTCAAATTTAGGACAATGTTTAATAAATAAAATAATGATATAAATACCCATCATAATATGAGAAGATACCAACAGTATATGTATTTGTGGACCAAAATTGTTGATACTATCTGAAATCCTTTAAATTTGTTGCGAGCTATATAAAGATTTATATTCCCATATGCATGAATTTGAATCTGAATCGATTTAGACAAAATTGTATATACTTCTACAAAATCTATGTACTTAAAATTTAAATCTAACGTTATGGGACGTAACACAATTTGAACAAAGAATGCAAGGAAATTCTAAAGTCGGGCGGGCCGATTATAATATACTCTGCACAACTTTGTATATAGATCCACATTTTGATAAAATCTCAAATCAGACTTCTACAAAATCTCGGGCAATATTTGGGAAATATTTAAAATTGTTTAGACAATTTCGCAAAAATGCATTTATGATTCATCCATTGAAAAATTTGAAAATTTGAGTCATTTCTACAAGTTTTCGACTTAGCAGTGAGTATCAGTGAGCATACAATTTTGGAAAAATTTGTGTCTAGTAAATAAAATTTTGACTAAATTTTCTATAGAAATAAAATGTTGGCAAAATTTTCTATAGAAATCAAATTTTGACCAAATATATAGAAATAAAATTTTTATAGAAATAAAAGTTTGAAAAAATTATCAATAGAAATACAATTTTAAAAAAATGCGTAGCAAACAAATTTTTGCAAAATTTTCTATAGAAATAAAAGTTTGCAAAATATTCTATAGTATCAAAATTTTGACTAAATTTTCTATAGAAATAAAATTTTGACTAAATTTTATATAGAAAAAAAAATTTCTATAGTAACAAAATTTTGAATACATTTTTTATAGCAGTGAGTATCAGTGAGCATCAGTAAGAAAAACTATTTTAGAAAATTTGCTATAGAAATAAAATTTGACAATTTTTTCTTATAGAAATAAAATGTTGGAAAAATTATCAATAAAAATACAATTTTAGAAAAATTTTTGTGCAGTAAATAAAATTCTGCAAAATATTCTACAGAAACAAAATTTTGACTAAATTTTCTATAGAAATAAAATTTTGACAAAATTTTCTATGGAAATAAAATGTTGACCAAATTTTCTAATAAAAAAATCTATTACTATAAAATTTTGGCAAAATTTTCTGTAGAAATAAAATTTTGATCAAATTTTCTAATAAAAAAAATCTATTACTATAAAATTTCGCCAAAATTTTCTATAGAAATAAAATTTTGACTTAAATTTTTATAGAAATAAAATTATCAATAGAAATAAAATTTTGAAAAAATGTTTGTGTAACAAACAAAAAAATACAATTTTAGAAAAATGTTTGTGCAGTAAATAAAATTCTGCAAAATATTCTACAGAAACAAAATTTTGACTAAATTTTCTATAGAAATAAAATTTTGACAAAATTTTCTATGGAAATAAAATGTTGACCAAATTTTCTAATAAAAAAATCTATTACTATAAAATTTTGGCAAAATTTTCTGTAGAAATAAAATTTTGATCAAATTTTCTAATAAAAAAAATCTATTACTATAAAATTTCGCCAAAATTTTCTATAGAAATAAAATTTTGACTTAAATTTTTATAGAAATAAAATTATCAATAGAAATAAAATGTTGAAAAAATGTTTGTGTAACAAACAAAATTTTGCAAAATTTTCTATAGAAATAACATTTTGCAAAATATTCTATAGAAACAAAATTTTGACTCGATTTTCTATAGAAATAAAATTCTGACTAAATTTTCTATAGAAAAAAATATTTCTATAGTAATAAAATTTTGAATAAATTTTTTATAGAAATAAAATTTTGACAAAATTTGCTATAGAAATAAAATTTTGCCAAAACTTTTTATAGAAATAACATTTTGACAAAATTTTCTATAACAAACAACTTTGAAAAAATTTTCTGTCAATATTCCACATATGTATATGGCCTTAAAATAAAATTAAAAATAAAATAATTTCGATTGTTCGAAATATTTCAAATAAATTGATATGGGCATTAAAATGGATCGATCCAGCCCATCTGCTAGTCTAACATTCTAGGAAACATAAAAAGATAGCCGTAATTGGAAGTTGATTTTCATTTACAATCATGCTGTACATTGATCGAATGAATAACGCAATGGAAACTAGTTTGCGTAAAAACTTGCTTAATTACAAAAATGTGAAGTGTTTTAAAAAATTTGGTTTAGCCGGAGTCGGAGTCGAGCAAAATTTTTACGACTCCGACTCCAGCAAAATCTTCAGACTCCGACTCCAAGACTCCGACTCCGGCTCCACAGCCCTGGTTTCTATAGTAAAATTTTCTGAAATTACCCAAAATTTTATAAAATAAAAGAAATATTTCTTTCTGGTAAGTTCACTGCGAATATAACTTAATCTCATTTTAATACCACTAATTTCTAGTTCTATTGTCGGCGGTACCATAGATGGATTGATATAAATGATCGTATTTATTTATGTGTGAAAAAAAGATCTTAATTTCACATTTGATGCCAATTGAACTCTATATATTTTTGGGAGCCACCGTGGTGCAATGGTTAGCATGCCCGCCTTGCATACACAAGGTCGTGGGTTCGATTCCTGCTTCGACCGAACACCAAAACGTTTTTCAGCGGTGGATTATCCCTCCTCAGTAATGCTGGTGACATTTCTGAGTGTTTCAAAGCTTCTCTAAGTGCTTTCACTGCAATGTGGAACGCCGTTCGGACTCGGCTATAAAAAGGAGGTCCCTTGTCATTGAGCTTAACATGGAATCGGGCAGCACTCAGTGATAAGAGAGAAGTTCACCAATTCGGTATCACAATGGACTGAATAGTCTAAGTGAGCCGATACATCGGGCTGCCACCTAACCTAACCTATCTCTATATTTCAAAATTTAAGGCAATGTCAGTCCTATGTTTAATAAATAAAATAATGATATAAATACCCATCACAATATGAGCAGATACCAACAGTCTTCAGTATGTGTATTTATAGACAAGTAAAGAAACTTCAAAGTCGAACGGGGCTCATTGTATTATACCCTTCAACACATTGTGGACCAAAATTATTGATACCATCTCAAATCCTTTAAATTTGTTGGGAGGTTTATACTCCCATATGCATGAATTTGAATCTGAACTGATTTAGACAAAATTGTATACACTTCTACAAAATCGATGTACTTAAAATTTAAATCTAACGTTATGGGACGAAGCACAATTTTAGTAAAAGCCAAATAAGGCCGACTATAATATACCCTGCACAACTTTGTATTTCGATCAAATCTCAAATCCTTCCAATTTGTTGAGTGCTTTATATAAAGGACCAATATTTAAAACTGACCCGATTTGGACACTATTTTGTCAGACTTCTACAAAATCTTGGGCACAGCAAATGCCTTGAGCACAATGTGGCGCAGGGCATAAATATGGGAAATATTTATAATATTAATAATATTTAGGCAATTTTTTCAAAAATGCATTTATGAGTCGATAAATATGAATTAGAGGTATAGAAAAATTTGAGTCATTTTTAAAAGTTTTCGTTGTAGCAGTGAGCATCAGTAAGAAATAAAATTTTGAGAAAATGCTATAGAAATAAAATTTTGAGAAAATTTGCTATAAAAATAAAATTTTAAAAATTTATTTTTGAGAAAATTTGCTATAGAAATAAAATTTTGAGAAAATTGTCTATAGGAATAACATTTTGAGAAAATTTTCTATAGGAATAAAATTTTGACTAAATTTTCTATTGAAATAAAATTTCGACCAAAATATCAATAGAAAGAAAATGTTAACAAAATTTTCTATAGAAGTAAAATTTTGAATAAATTTTTTATAGAAATAAAATTTTTAAAATTTTTTCTATAGAAATAAAAATTTTAAAATTTTTTCTAAAGAAATAAAAATTTTACAATCATTACCCATCAGCGATAAAAACAGATATTTAATATATATATTTTTTTTTTAAACTATGTATTTTTGATTTATCTTTTTATCTGCATCTTAATCCATTTTTTTATAAAAGGTTGACTTAGCACCTTTACACATTAAGCTAACGATATGTATATAGTTATAGGGTCTTAAAATAAAATTTAAAACAAGTATATACGGCCGTAAGTTCGGCCAGGCCGAATCTTATGTACCCTCCACCATGGATTGCGCAGAAACTTCTACGAAAGACTGTCATCCACAATCGAAATACTTGGGTTGTGGTATCTTAAAACTTCTTAACATCGTTTTCTAAATTGTGAGTTAGTCCATGCGTGGTATATATTAGACAAAAAAGTTATGTGTAGTTAAGTCTAAAAATAATTACGAATCGATATGGACTTTTTGCACGGTACGTAGAGAGCCAGAATTGAAATATGGGGGTCGCTTATATGGGGGCTATATACAATTATGAAGTTGATATGGACCAATTTTTGTGTGATTGGAAATCGATTTATCTGAGGGATATATATATATATATATATATATATATATATATATATATATATATATATATATATATATATATATATATATATATATATATATATATATATATATATATATATATATATATATATATATATATATATATATATATATATATATATATATATATATATATATATATATATATATATATATATATATATATATATATATATATATATATATATATATAACTATAGACCGATATGGACCGAGTTAGGCATGGTTGTTAACGACCATATACTAGCACAATGTACCAAATTTCAACTCACTCGGATGAAATTTGCTCCTGCAAGAGGCTCCAAAACCAAATATCGGGATCGGTTTATATGGGGCTATATATGATTATGGACTGATATGGACCACTTTTGGCATGGTTGTTAAATATCATAAATGATCACCACGTACCAAATTTCAAGCAGATCGGATGAATTTTGCTTATCCAAAAGGCACCGGAGGTCAAATCTGGGGATCGGTTTATATGGGAGCTATATATAATTATGGGCTGATAAGAACCAATTCCTGCACGGTTGTTTGATACCATATACTAACATCACGTATCAAATTCAACCGAATGGGAAGAATTTTGCTCTTCCAAGGGGCTTTGGAGGTCAAATCTGGGGATCGGTTTATATGGGGCCTATATATAATTATTGACCGATCTCGACCAACTTTTGCATGGGAGTTTAAGGCCATATATTAACACCACGTACCAAATTTCAACTGAATCAGATGAATTTTGGTCTTCCAAGAGGCTTCGGAGGTCAAATCTGGTGATTGGTTTATATGGGGGCCATATATAATTATGGACCGATGTGGACCTATTTTTGCATGGTTGTTAGAGACCATATACTAACACCATGTACCAAATTTCAGCCGGATCGGATGAAATTTGCTTCTCTTAGAGGCCTCGGGGGATCGGTTTATATGGGGGCTATATATAATTATGGACCGATGTGGACCAATTTTTGCATGGTTGTTAGAGACCATATACTAACACCATGTACCAAATTTCAGCCGGATGGGATGAAATTTGCTTCTCTTAGAGGCCTCGCAAGCCAAATCGGGGGATCGGTTTATATGGGGCCTATATATAATTATGGACCGATGTGGACCAATTTTTGCAGGCTTGTTAGATACAATATACTAACACCATGTACCAAATTTCAGCCGGATCGGATGAAATTTGCTTCTTTTGGAGGCCTCGCAAGCCAAATCGGGGGATCGGTTTATATGGGGGCTATATATAATTATGGACCGATGTGGACCAATTTTTTGCGTGGTTGTTAGAGACCATATACTAACACCATGTACCAAATTTCAGCCGGATCGGATTAAATTTGCTTCTCTAAGAGGCCTCGCAAGCCAAATTTGGGGGTCCGTTTATATGGGGGCTATACGTAAAAGTGGACCTATATGGCCCATTTTCAATACCGTCCGACCTACATCAATAACAACTACTTGTGCCAAGTTTCAAGTCGATAGCTTGTGTCGTTCGGAAGTTAGCGTGATTTCAACAGACGGACGGACGGACATGCTCAGATCGACTCAGAATTTCACCACGACCCAGAATATATATGCTTTATGGGGTCTTAGAGCAA
The DNA here is from genome assembly GCF_050003625.1 of Haematobia irritans. NCBI lineage: Eukaryota > Metazoa > Arthropoda > Insecta > Diptera > Muscidae > Haematobia > Haematobia irritans. The sequence continues at coordinate 88,376,634 of NC_134399.1, forward strand.
TATTTCGATGTGTTACAAACGGAATGACAAAGTTAATATACCCCCCATCCTATGGTGGAGGGTATAAAAATAAAATCGATTGTTCGAAATATTTTAAATAAATTTTTGCCCACCATCGGTTCAGCCCATCTGATAGTCTAATATTCTAGGAAATTTCCAATTACATTCCGTAATTGGAAGTTGCTTTTCATTTACAGCCATACCATACATTGATCGAATGAATAACGCAATGGAAACTAATTTGCGTAAAAACTTTTTTGGTTACAAAAATGTGAAATGTTTTAAAAAATTTAGTTTAGCCAGAGTCGGAGCATAGACCAATTAAATAACATATAAGACATCTCAAGTGAATTCACAGCGCTGTGGTTTGTCTGCACACCGTAGAGGGCTCTTTTTGGTCTGCAATTGAGTGATTTTTTAATTTGGCTTTAATTTTGTTTTCCTTCCTTTGTTCTCTTAACGAAACACCAAATATTGTAAAAGCTTGTAATATCCTATCCATTCACACCTTTTTTGTAATGCAAATTCACTGATTTGTAATTCTCGTTTTTCAAAAAGAAATTGAGTCACTTGACTGCGCAATTGAGTGGAATGACTGCGCTCTGCATATAAACAAAACCATGGTGAATTATCATTGTATGTCTATTTTAATTGGTCTATGGTCGGAGTCGTAAAAATTTTGCTCGACTCCGACTCCGGCAAAATCTTCAGACTCCGACTCCACAGCCCTGAAATTTTGCACGGGGAGTAGAACTAACATTCCAACTATGCTTGCCAAATTTAGACTCATATAACCACAGAGACCAAAGTTTTACCCCGATTTACTTGAAACTTTGCACAGGGAGTAGAATTAAGGTTCGGGATATGCATGCCAATGTAGGTTGAAGTCGGTTCAAATTTCGATATAGCTTCCATACATATATTTATACCCTTCACCACTGCTGTGGTACAGGATATAATAAGTTTCTGCATTATATGTAACGCCAAGAAGGAAAAGTCAGAGATCGTTTAGTATACCGATCATCTTAGAATTGAATTCTGAGTCGATATAGCTATGTCCGTCTGTCTGTCCGTCCATCTGTCTGTCTGTTCATGTATTTTTGTGTACAAAGTACAGGTCGCAGTTTAAGTCCGATCGTCCTCAAATTTGACATAGTGTCGTTTTTCGGGACAAAGACAATCGTTATTGCGTAAAATTTTGCACAGAGAGTAGAATTGATATTATACCAATGCTTGCTAAATTTACTTGAAATCGGTTCAGATTTAGATATAAATCCCATATATATCTTTCGCCCGATTTAAACTCATATAACCATAAAGGCCAAATTTTAACACTGATTTACGTGAAAATATGCCCAGGTAATAGAATTGATATTCTAGCAGTGAATGTTAAATTTGGTTGAAATCGGTTCTGATTTAGATATAGCTCCGATATATATCTTTCGCACGATTTAGACTCATATGACCATAGAAACCAAATTTTAACACCGATTCTCGTAAAATTTTAACACCTATTCACGTAAATTTTTGCATAGAGAGTAGAATTGATATTCTACCAATCCTTACTAAATTTGATTGAAATCGGTTCAGATTTAGATATAGCTCCCACATACTATATATTTCATCCGATTTAGATTCATATAACTACTGGAGACCAAATTTTCATTTCGATTTACTTGAAATTTTGCCCTGAGAGTAGAATTAAGATTTTAGCATTGTGTCCAACTTTAGTTCAAATTTGTATAGATTTGGATATAGCTCCCATATATATGCGTCGGATTTGGCGAAATATGGAAGACAATTTCATATTTTACCCGAATTCCGTTGAATTTTATTGCAATTGATTTTATTTTACACAGAAAAAAGATTTAATATACTATCTAACTGTGTCGAATTTTATCCAAATCGGTTCAGATTTAGATAAGGAAAAAATGGGACAACGTCGCTCGCAACAAATTTGCAGGAGTTGCGATGGTATCAAAAATTGTGGTCTACACAGTGGTGAAGGGTATAATATATCCAGCATAGGATGGAGGGGATATTAACTTTGTCATTCCGTTTGTAACACATCGAAATATTGGTCTAATACCCCATAAAGTATATATTCTGGGTCGTGGTGAAATTCTGCGTCGATCTAGGGATGTCCGTCCGTCCGTCTGTCCCTCTTTCCGATCGTCCGTCCGTCTGTGGAAATCACGCTTCCGAACGAAACAAACTATCGACTTGAAACTTGGCACTAGTAGTTGTTATTGATGTAGGTCGGATGGTATTGCAAGTGGGCCATATCGGACCACTTTTACGTATAGCTCCCATATTAACGGAGCCCCAGATTTAGATTTCGGAGCCTCTTAGATAAGAAAATTTCATCCGATCCGGTTGAAATTTGGTACGTGGTGTTAGCATATGGTCTCTAACAACCATGCAAAAATGTATCCATATCGGTCCATAATTATATATAGTCCCCATATAAACCGATCCCCAGATTTTGCTTGTGGATCCTCTTGGAAGAGCAACTGTCATCCGATCCGGTTGAAATGTGGTACGTGGTGTTTATATATGGTCTCTAACGTCCATGCAAGAATTGGTCCATATAGGTCCATAACTATATATATAGCCTCATATATAAACCGATCCCCAGATTTGACCTCCGGGGCCTCTTGGAGGAGCAAATTTCATCCGATTCAGTTGAAATTTTGTATGTTATGTTAGTATATGGACACTATTAGTTCATATCAATCCATAATTATGTATAGCCCTGATTGACCTACGGAGCCTTTTGGAGTAGCAAATTTCATCCGATTCGGTTCAAATTTGGTACGTTGTTCAAGGATATGGTCGTTAACAACCATGCCAAAACTGTTCCATATCGGTCTAACATATAGTTATATATATCCCCCAGGTAAACCGACCCCCAAACAAACGAAACTTGGTCCGGAACCTTTGGGAGATCCAAACTTGGTTCAAGTCAATCCAATCGCACAAAAATTGGTCCATTTCGGTTCATATTTCACTTCTGGCTCTCTAATTACAACAACAGTTAAACAATTCATATTGGTTCGTAATTATGTATAGACTCCCCTTTATATATACCGATGAAGAACTGAATTATATTCGTATTTAATCGGTATTTTTTGTCTAATATATATGGACTAACTTACAATTTAGAAGACGATGTCAAGAAGAACAAAGATACCTTATCATCGGCAAGGATGGACGACAGTTTTTAGTAGAAGTTTGTACGCAATCCATGGTGGAGGGTACATAAGATCCGGCCTGGCCGAACTTACTGCCGTTTATACTTGTTTTTTACTAACATTGAGTTCCACCACAGTGGATTAGTCGACTGAAATTTAGATCTACAGTTTTTTTAGAAGTCCAACAAATGTTGTCCAGATCGAGTCAGATTTAAAATTATGTATAGGGGTATCGAAAATGTTGATCTACAAAGTGGTGCAGGGTATAATATAGTCGACCCCGCCCGACTTTAAACTTTCCTTACTTGTTATTATTATCTTTTTTTTACTTTTTTTATTCATTTTTTTTTTTGTGAAATTTAATTGTGCAAATCTTAAATTTTCACTTAAAATAGCCTAATTTAGTACTGTCTAATACTTGTCCAAAAGTATTGCATCGATGGGGGATCCCGCGGTGCGCTTTAAAAGACATGTTTGTGGAACAACTTCCAATTTTTTTGCTGGGTAATTTAGTAGGGGTGGTTTAGGTATATCATACAAAACAAAACAAACAAAAATTAATTAATTTTAGCATGATTTTAACAATGAACTTTTTTTTTAATACAATAAGCATTTACAATTGTCTAATGTCTAATTATTCACTTTTATTTCTGTGTTTCTTTTTTCAGAAAATGTATAATTTGACAAGATTTGAATGTAACCCAGAATTGTTCCCACCATATACTCCTTTTGTTCATTTTAATGTGTCCGCAATGTTTACGAACAAAAAGAAGTATCTTTTCAGCTATGCTTTCTTGGGATCAATTCTTCCAAGAACCAAACTTCAAACAGCAATAGGAACTGGTAATTTGACTTCAACATCATAAGTATATATGTATATTGCTCACGAAAGAGTATTTGTTTGACAATGTAATATCAGTAATTGTCAGTATATCCATAAATCAAGATAATAATTAAAATGTTGTAAAACTGTACTGTAATTTTAAACAAAATTTTACCAAGGTATCTGGATATCGTATTAGATTCAATGTTTCTTGTTAAATCTTGTGTTATCGATGTTTTGGAAAATGTATGTATGTAATTATGTCTAACAGCAAATATCTATATAATACAGAGTACACTATTAGTTGACAAAAAAACAATAAAGGATAGAATTAATGGTATTCAATTGTAATTACAAACAAATAAAAACTAATCTGTGTATTAACTAATCCAATTATTTTTTAATTCAAATTGCTTCAATCACCTTAATTTATTAGGGAGATGACATTAATAAATGCTCAATTTTAATGACATCGGCAATGTGGTGGTACATACATATAGTGCTGTTCAAAACATTTGAAACTAACTCTACCCTGAACTTAATCTAGGTAAATCTCCCATAATTGGAATTTTATAGTTCTGCTTCCACTTAAAAATAATTAATATTGATTGGTATTTCCAAATTCATATTGGGGAAATGAATGGGATATTATAAAATATTGGTATTTCACAAAAGGAAAAAGAATTGAATGATTCGATCTGTTCAAGAATTTACAACTACACAATACTCTGTATTATTTTCTTATTTCCCCCATTTTCATGAAGCTCCGTTAGTGCTACGTTAGCTAAAGAACTTTTAAACCGTACATGGACATATCAGTCATCTTGCCTACACGGATGAAAAAGACTGTTTTTCATATGTTTGGCTATAAACATTATATGTTTGGAACACAAATTTTTAAATACAATATTTTTGAGTGCAAGCATATAATGTTCATAAACTAGTATAACATGTTTGGGACATATATGTTAATATGTTAGAACATATTATGTTTGGGACATAAAATGTTTGTAAATATAATATGCTTGGATGCAAACATATATTAATTTAGAAATAGCCTATAAACATATATGTGTTTAGTAGCTTGGAGCGCTATTTAACAGGGAGCGATATTGAATTAAGTTGGTGGTTGTTGCTTGTTATTACAAAATTAACATTTTATTTTTCCTTGGCCAATTGATCAGCTACTTCTTTGATCCTTACAAACTGTGCGGTCCGCTGTTCGAATCCCCGTCCGGCAAAAGGTAAAATTAAAATAAAAAAAATCATAAAATTGAATAATTTCTTCTACAATGTTTGTATTCCAGAAAAAGGTGCTAAGAACTAAAAAATCTCTGAAGTGAGAAAGATGTGAGGGAATATACAATTAGGCAGAAACAAAATTTTGAGCATTCAGGTCGAAAACCTATGTTGTTAGCACCTACATTACCTGTTTATTTTCATAATTCATTATGATTGTAAATAAATAAATAAATAAATAAATAAATAAAATTTTGAGCACAATATTGTTTGGGAGAATTTTTTTTAAGCATATAATATTTTTGGGTGCAAAATGCTTCCAAACATATTATATGTTCACATAATAACATATTGTTTTTTGGGAGACAACATTATTGAATTTGGATGCAAAAATACAAAATGTTTGGAACTTAGACTACCCAAACATATATTGTTTAGACCAATATGCTTTCAAACATATTATATATTGGTAGAGATCAAACATATAAATGTTTGGGCAATACCCAAAAATGTATATGCTTGAAGCAAAATATGTTTGGGAGTATATGTTACAGAATCGATTTTTTGTGTGGGTGTATATATTCCATATGTCACTTAAGAACTTAACCGTTGAAACATTCTCAGTTGAAGTTAACCGGAGAGAAGATATTTGCTATTTACTTTCTGTGAACCGGTACACCCTCAAAAAAAATCGCATCTTTAACATATGTTCCAAACATATTTTGCAGGAAGCACATATATTATTGCATACTGCAGAAACATTAATATGTTTGTTTTATGTGAACATAATATATGTTTGGAAGCATTTTGAGCCAAAAATATTATATGCTTGGAAGAATTTTTCCCAAACACGATTGTGCTCATTCCCTAACATACTCGTAATTTTCACTTGCACGAAATTTTTTAGTTATTGGCACCTTTTTCTGTAATACAAATAATGTTGAAGAAATTATTCACTTTTATAAATTTTTTAAATTTTACCTTTCGCCTGCACGGAGAATCAAACCGAGGACCATACAGTTTGTAAGCCAACACACTATCCACTGGGCTACGTAGCTGTTATAGTCACCAGTAGATAATTATCGTTTTAAGTTACATTTATATAGCATAGTTTGCAGCGCCCACGAGCCCATACAAACATAACATTATTTAACAGAAACATACATTTGTTTGCCACGTGGAGCAGTGGTTAGCATGTCTGCCTTGCATGCAAGGGGTCGTGGGTTCAATCCCTGCTCCGACCGAACATTTTTTTTTTTTTAATTTACACATTTATATTTATACTATATTAAATTTTTTTAAATGAAACTTCGAAATGTGCGTTATTAAAGATTTATAGTCAGTAACAGTGCTTGATATAAACGAAATTGACTGATTTTTGGATAAAATATTATTTTTTATTGCAAAAATAACAATTTTGTAATAAAAAACTGTTTTTGGACAAAACTTTAAAATTTGGAAGGAATTCAAAAACTAACAAAAGAAGAACGTGGAGTCGAGTATAAACATACATACATAATTTTATAATATAAACATAAATTTATTTAGGAGTGAAAAGTTTTTTACTAGCATTTAACACCATCGCTCTAAAATTCCTTTTATTTTTCTTAATAATTCATTTTAAAGAAAATAAACTTTTTAAATTGTTTTAGCTGTAAAACTCGAACTTAATGCGCGCTTTTATATTTGATGGTGTCCGTCAACTCCTCGTGGACTACTAAAGAGGAACTAAAGTTTGTTTTTTTTATTTCATTTTACTGTCCCAACTCTAAAAAGTGTATAGTGCCCTTTCGCTATTTTTATGAAGACCCCTGATTTCTTTTAAGGAACCAAGAAAAAATTGTGCCCATAATGCCAAAATGATAAACAAAACACATGTCCACACATACATAAAATGCTGCTCTCAAGGCGAAAACATATGCTGTTTGTTTTTCAAATGTCTATTCTCTTGGTTCCGAATGTCTATTCTCTTAATTCAAATTAAATAATATTTAGACTTAAGCATATCAAATTTTTGGCCTTATCATAAAACAGTTTTCCGAAACAACATACAAGCGGTTTCACAGAACTTGTTCTCTTTTGACTCTTTTGCTGTGTTATATTGATATCTTTCGTCAACTCTCCCGTTTTCCATCTCTATTTCTCTCTATACTCTCTCTGTCGCTTTGAATAAAGTATCACAACATATGTATGTTTAGTCGAAATTTGTAAATTTGTATATGTTTGTATTCACACATATGATTTTTATGAAACATTCATGCCCCAAACATAATATATTCTAACATATTAACATAGATGTCCCAAACATTTAGTGTTAGTTTACGAACATTACATGTTCGCACTTAAATATATTGTGGTTTAAAATCGTGCCCGAAATACACTTTGTTTATATCGGAACATATGAAAAACATATTTTTCTAACAGTGTAGTTAAAGCCTAACGGAGCTACACGAAAATGACCGTTAATGGCATTTTTGTATTTTTATACCCTGCACGCACAGAAAAACCATGTTTGGACATGGTTGCCGCATCCATTTTATGCTTATCTAGAGCATGTAATTGCCGCGAAAACCACGTATTTTGTCTTTGTAAAAATAGTTTTCGAGCGGAGAAAAATGTATGGTGGCAATAAGCATTTGAATGGTTATCAAATACCGCAAACATGTTCTATCATTTAAATGATAGAATTTGAGACTATTAAATGGTCGGGAAAATCGTGTACCTGACCATTCATTTTTTTTTAACTTTTTTACAAGGAAAAAAGTATTTTTATAGGTTAAGTATAGATATGTCTAGAAGCATTACATGGCCATAAAGACCATTTACATTTTTTTCGTGACCATTTAATTTTTTAACTTTTTTGCAGCGAAAAGAATTTTATAAAAACATTAAGCAGGTACACAATTTTCATTTTGCGCGTCAGTCGTGTGTTGATTGTTTCTTGGAATGGACGGAGAATACGGATTTACTGTGTTTTGTGTTAATTTATTTATTCATAAGTGGCACGTTGTTTTATGTGAACACAAAAAAGGACAGTGTAATTGCAAAATATATACCTGTTTTTTGTTCTGCATTTTGCTATATGGATCATTTATTTTATTTGCAGTTACATGATGTCTGCGTTTGTACATTTGATGGGCACACGATGTAAATATGGAATGATTACTTATTGTTGAAATTGAAATAAAATAGTGTGTGTAAAAATATGTGATGTTTGACATTATAAATACAAACAAACAATGAATTAGTTTATAAATAAATAAAAACAAATAAATAAAGTTAATTTTGTGTTTTCTTTTCTCAAGTGGCGTCCTTTTTTCGACGATGAAAAAAGTTTTTTCATAAAGATCAAAACATTTTAGGTTGTGACCATGTTCTTTTAACTAGAAGAAAAACATTTTGAATGAATACCATAACATTTTAAATCGTGACCATTGTCTTTTCATCCAAACAAAATTCTTTTTATCAATATAATAACATATTAGTTGAGGACAATTATATTTTTCTTAGAACCATGTTCACTGATCCAACATGGTTGCAGGTTAAAATGTTACATGGTCGCCGCAAAAATAGCTCCTACCATATTATTTTGCTCTTCGAATATGATTGTGACAATCATGTTTCTTCTCTGCGTGTGCGCCACACTTTGGAACAGGGTATTATAAGTTAGTGCATATGTTTGCAGTACCAAGAAACCGACGAGATAGACACATGGTGTCTTTGGCAATAATGCTCAGGGTCGGCCTCTGCGCAGAGATGGTCTGTTGAAAACTGCGACGTATTTTACTATAGGTCGAAAACGTCGTATACCTATGTAAAACACTAAGTTTTTTGTCATATAAAGGGTGGTTAAAATTTCAAGGGCCGATGTTGATTTTGAATAAAACACAAACTATTTAGGAAATTATTGTAATTTTATTTTATTATGATATATTGGTATTACTCAATTATGTATGGAACAAAATATCGGCCAAATGGGCGCCGCGACCTCGGTGGCACACCTTCATCCGATGTTCCAAATTTTCGATGACGCTGAGACATAATGGAGGTTCTATGCCGTTAATGTGCCGAATTAACTCATCCTTTAGCTCTTGAATTGTTGCTGGCTTATCGACGTACACCTTTTCTTTCAAATAACCCCAAAGAAAAAAGTCCAACGGTGTCAAATCACATGATCTTGGCGGCCAATTGACATCGCCATTACGTGAGATAACACGGCCATTGAATTTGTTGCGCAAAAGAGTCATTGTTTCGTTAGCTGTGTGGCAAGTGGCACCGTTCTGCTGAAACCACATATCGTCCACATCCATATCTTCCAATTCGGGCCATAAAAATTTCGTTATCATCTCACGATAGAGAACACCATTCACAGTAACTGCCTGACCGGCCTCATTTTGGAAAAAATACGGCCCAATGATGCCGCAAGCTCATAAACCGCACCAAACAGTCACTCTTCGTGGGTGCATTGGTTTTTCGACAATCACTCTTGGGTTCTCATTCGCCCAAATGCGGCAATTCTGTTTATTGACGAATCCACTGAGGTGAAAATGTGCCTCATCACTGAAGATGATTTTCTTCGAAAATTGATCATCCACTGTTGCCATTTCTTGGAACCATTTAACACGTTGTTGGATTGTGTATCTCTCCATGGTTCAAATTAAGTAAGTCTGAAATAGAGAAATGTCAAATAAAATTCGGAAAAAAACTTGGCGTTTACGTGTGGTTCACATTCAACATCGGCCCTTACAATTTAACCATAAATTTTATAAATTTTAATATTTTTGGGAAATGGCTTAATCTGAGAAAAAGGGCAAGAAAAAATTTGATGTTATCCAGACACGACTTTATCCTATAACGGCAAACTTGGCGTTTGATATTTCACGCTACCATGAAACTTTAAAAACGAGTTGAATTCAAACGTTTTTATACCCACCACCATAGAATGGTGATGGGGGCATAATAAGTTTGTCATTCCGTTTGTAGCACATCGAAATATCGATTTCCGACATATATTACATATAAAGTAGATATATTCTTGATCAGGGTGAAATTCTAAGACGATATAACCATGTCCGTCTGTCTGTTGTAATCACGCTACAGTCTTCAATAATGAAGCAACCATGTTGAAATTTTGCACAAACTCGTTTTTTGTCTGCAGGCAGGTCAAGTTCGATGATGGGCTATATCGGTCCAGGTTTTCATATAGTCCCCTTATAAACCGACCCCGATTTGAGGTCTTGGGCTTATACAAACCGTAGTTTTTATCCAATTTGCGTGAAATTTTTTTTAGGACACAAAGAAGTTTGTCAAAAATGGTGAGTATCGGTCCATGTTTTGGTATAGCCCCCATATAGACCGATCTCCGGATTTTACTTCTTGGTTTCTAGAATCCGTACTTATTATTCAATCCGCCTGAAATTGGAAATCTAGAGGTTTTTTGGGACCATGAAGAGGTGTGCCGAAAATGGTGATTATCGGTCCATGTTTTGGTATAGCCCCCATATAGACCGATCTCCCGATTTTACTTCTTGGTATCTAGAATCTGTAGTTATTATTCAATCCGTCTGAAATTGGAAATCTAAAGGTATTTTGGGACCATAAAGAGGTGTGCAGAAAATGGTGATTATCGGTCCATGTTTTGGTATACCCCCCATATAGACTGATCTCCCGATTTCATTTCTTGGGCTTCTAGAAACCATAGCTTATATCCAATTTGCATGAAAATCTGGAGTTTTTTAGGACTATAAATAGGTGTGCTGAATATATTGTGCATGGGGACAGGTTTTGATATAGCCGGCCCTCCGATTTTGGCTCTAGATTCTACAACCGCCATGTAGACCGATATAGAAGGCGCACTGATCATGAAAAGTGCTTGAAACTGAATGTAAAATTTCAGGTAAAAATGTATTTTCGGGAAACGTACCGGGTTGAGCTGTTCCGCTTGAGAGAATATTTGTCATAAAATCCCCTGAAATTCTATATATTATCAAGTAAGCCGCTACGACGAAGAATTTTCAAAGGAAACTATTATAATTGATTCATGGTGGTGGGTACTTAAGATTCGGCCCGGCCGAACTTACTGCTGTATATACTTGTTCAAGTTTATGTTTCTCTTCTAAAAAAATTTATTTTCTTATAAGAAAAGACTCAAAATATTAATATTAACGAGTAAGGAAAGTGTAAAAGACTACCCTGCACCGCTTTGTAGATCTACATTTTCGATATCATCTCAAATCTTTCAAATTGGATGGGTTCCATATATAAAGAATTATATATAGTTACTTTGATGCTAAATGTTTAAATAAATGGGAAACGTGTAACTAAAATTGTTTTAGTTACATTAGCTAAAGGAATAATATTCCAAGAACATAAAAAAAACTAAATTTTCTCTCTGTGTAAACTAAAAACAATTTAAGTAAAATACAGCTGAATATGAAACTTTCTACCATATTTCCCCAAAATCAAGCGTACATATATATGGGAGCCATATAAAACTCCTATCCAATTTGAAGTTAATGTGGCACACTGAACCGATTCAACAAAATTTAGCATGCATAGCTATTATGTTAATTCTAGTTCCTGTGTACAGTCTCAAGTAAATCGGTGTAACACTTTGCCCTCTGTGGTCTTATGAGTGTATATCGGGCGAAATATATATAGGAGCTATATCTAAGTCTGAACAAATTTCAACTAAATTTGTCACAATTGATGACACTATCAATTGTATTGTCTGTGCAAACTTTGAATCAATTTGGGTAAGATATACCTCCCATATATATCGTTCGCCCGATATGCACTTATATGACCCCATAGGAAAAGTTATTCGCTGATTGACTGACGTCAAATTTTGCACAGGCAGTAGAACTAACATTGTAAGTCGAATGTTGATGAATTTGTGTTTTTAAATGTATTATGCCTGCCTAGTTTATCACAATGGACTGAATAGTCTAAGTGAGCCTGAAATTTAATCGGGCTGCCACTTTAACCACTTTAACCTAGTTGGTTTGCCGGCGCTTAAGAACGCCAATGACTGCGCACTGCAAATAAACAACAAGTATATACAGCAGTAAGTTCGGCCGGGCCGAATCTTAAATACCCACCACCATGAACCAAATATTAGGGTTTCCTTTGAAATTTCAGAAGGACTTGAGGACACTTCCCGAAGATAAATTTAAAGATTTCACCTATGAGGACTATATCAGATTCTGGATTTATAAGAACCATTTTTGTTTGAGTTTTAGAGGAATCATTAACATCTCTTGTAAGTGTGCAAGAAAATTATAAAATAACGTCTTGACTTGAAATCTTAAATCTGTAGAAGTAAAATCTGGAAATTTTACATTGAGTTTCAAGCAATTTTCATGATCAGTGCGCCTTCTACACCCTCAAGAAGTGAAGTCGGTCTATATGGAGGCATTACCAAATGGACCGATAAAAACTTACAATTATTACAATTTCAGGCAAATCTGATAAAAACTACGGTTTCTAGAAACCCCAGGAGATAAATCGGGAGATCGTTCTTATGGGGGCTAAAATATGGACCGATATTCACCGCTTTCGGCACACCTCTTTATGACGCGAAAATACCTCTAGATTTCCAATTTCAGGCAAATAGGATAAAAATTTCGGTTTCTATAAGCCCAAGAAGTAAAATCGGGAGATCGGTCTATATGGGGGCTATACCAAAACATGGACCGATACTCACCATTTTCGGCACACCTCATAAAATACTTCTAGATTTCAAATTTCAGGCAAATTGGATAAAAACTACGATTTCTATAAGCCCAAGACCCCAAATCGGGAGGTCGGTTTATATGGGGACTATATCAAAACCTGGACCGATATAGCCCATCTTCGAACTTTACCTGCCTGCAGACAAAAGACGAGTTTGTGCAAAATTTCAGCACGATTGCTTCATTATTGAAGACTGTAGCGTGATTACAACAGACAGACAGACAGACGGACAGACGGACAGACGGACATCGTTATATCGTCTTAGAATTTCTCCCTGATCAAGAATATATATACTTTATATAGTCGGAAATCGATATTTCGATGTGTTACAAACAGAATGACAAACTTATTATACCCCCGTCACCATTCTATGGTGGTGGGTATAAAAACATGGTGAATTATCAAAGTATGTCTCTATATTTAAGGCCTGGTTATGCATCCAAAAACGGGTTGTAAGCGTAGCGTGGCGTGTCAACTGCCCAAAAAACGATTATCCAACGTTTGCACAACGTAAGCGTGTCGTAAGATTCATAAAAAAAAACAAAAATGCACGTATCGTTGTCGTATCAGCTGATCACAAAACAAGCGTCATCGATGAAAATGTGATTAGCCTGAAAATATATTTCATTAAAAATGTGGTATTGTGTTGTTTTCGGTTAAAATGGATGATGAGAAATTAATATCTTTCGTGAAATTCATTTAAAATTAAAAAACAATCTTTTTTCTGCCAGTTTTTGATAGTTTGATAGTCATACGTTGCCGTTATGTTACGGCTACGCTACATTTTTAGATGCATAGCCTTTAATTGGTCTATGCTTAAACTACAAAACAGCAAATTTTGTCGAAAAAATGCCAAATTCTTTTTTAGAAAATTGAGAATTTTTAAAAGTATTTGAGGGAAAACGTTTCAGACAAGCTAGTATGCATTAAAAATTATAAAAAAAAAATATTTATTTGGGAAAATACTACACAATTTTTTAATTCACATCCAAACCACTGAATTCGGATCACACCTTAAAAAGTTATGCACTTGTTAAATTCATCGCTTCTGCGCCAATTTCGCACCACTTCCGGATCCAAAACGAACATTGCACTACGCTTTCTTCACTGGGGTATTACTTCAAAAACGTTTTGCCGTCTGCACGCTCACAAAAAATCGCTTCTGTAACATATACTCCCAAACATATTTTGCTTCAAGCATATACATTTTTGGGTATTGCCCAAACATTTATATGTTTGATCTCTACCAATATATAATATGTTTGAAAGCATATTGGTCTAAACAATATATGTTTGGGTATTCTAAGTTCCAAACATTTTGTATTTTGCATCCAAATTCAATAATGTTGTCTTCCAAAACACAATATGTTATTATGTGACCATATAATATGTTTGGAAGCATTTTGCACCCAAAAATATTATATGCTTAAAAAAAATTCTCCCAAACAATATTGTGCTCATCTCATTTATTTATATATTTATTTATTTATTTATATATTTACAATCATAATGAATTATGAAAATAAACAGGTAATATAGGTGCTAACAACATAGGTTTTCGACCTGAATGCTCAAAATTTTGTTTCTGCCCAATTGTATATTCCCCGACATCTTTCTCACTTACACGAGATTTTTTAGTTCTTAGCACCTTTTTCTGTAATACAAACATTGTAGAAGAAATTATTCAATTTTATGATTTGTTTTTTTATTTTAATTTTACCTTTTGCCGGACGGGGATTCGAACAGCGGACCACACAGTTTGTAAGGATCAAAGAAGTAGCTGATCAATTGCCCAAGGGAAAATAAAATGTTAATTTTGTAATAACAAGCAACAACCACCAACTTAATTCAATATCGCTCCCTGTTAAATAGCGCTCCAAGCTACTAAACACATATATGTTTATAGGCTATTTCTAAATTAATATATGTTTGCATCCAAACATATTATATTTGCAAACATTTTATGTCCCAAACATAATATGTTCTAACATATTAACATATATGTCCCAAACATGTTATGCTAGTTTATGAACATTATATGCTTGCACTCAAAAATATTGTGTTTAAAAATTTGTGTTCCAAACATATAATGTTTATAGCCAAACATATGAAAAACAGTCTTTTTCATCCGTGTGCTTGAATTTTTCAACACGATTATGACTCTAAGCACACGTCTCAGGTCGTAAAGGAATTGATTTTCGATGAAAATTTTCATGTGCTTCACCGGCTTGTGCAGTCGCATCACATAAATCTCATAGAGAACCTAGGGGAAAATCTAAAACCAAAAATTGGAAATATTTTTTGAAAACCCTGATGATTCCAATATGAAGCTGAACCAAAGGATACCATTGACAATTTAGTCCAGTCAACGACAGGAAGATGCACAGAAGTCATCAAACGGCATGCCTATTATGACGTTTAACGCTAAAAGTAAACAATTCTTATTTTTTATATCCACCACCATCGAATGGTGATGGGGGTATAATATGTTTGCCATTCCGTTTGAAACACATCGAAATATCAATTATCCACTATCATTCATCCGATCCGGCCCCCCAGCAAAAACTCCTATTACCATATGTGGCTACAGGTAAGCCTGCGCAAAATTCCAGTAACACTTCGTCATCGGCATACCCAAAATATTACCTTTATACGGCCATGTCATTGGAGGAAAGTGCTTCGGAAAATCGAATCATTATTAAGTGACTTTACTAAAATTATACATTGGCTATTGTGCAGAGTCTAAAAATGTTTAAAAACAATTTCAGATTCAAGGCAAGATAATATAAATTGTTTCATCAACTATCAGTTCATCGAACGGTTCTCATCATTGAACCTTCAAGGATAATTACCTAGTTAAAAAACATTTTTGAAAACAATTTATACAAAAACAAGTATGTACAGCCAAAAGTTCGGCCGGGTCGAATCTTAAATACCCACCATGTTCCCAAATCCACTTCAAGGTGAATGTGAATCAATTCCACGATTTTCGTGTTCTACAATCCACTTTCACCGGAATTTTCGTAAAATCAATTCACTTGCAAAAGTCATGGTGAAAGTTGAATTATGTCCAAGATGGGTGTATTTCCGGTTAAAAAAAGTACTCGCGTAAAAAATTTGAAATGTTTTATATTTAATACAAGAGTTTTATTAAAACTGCGTCATTTTTAATTAAAAAAATAATAAATTATAATAAGTCTATTGATTCCACTTATCCGCCTTAGTGAATTTTTGGGTGATTTGTGCAACCCAGCTGGTTACAGAAAAGTTCAAAAAAGAACGTGGAATTAAGAACACCAAATTTTCACGTTCGTGGATTTGGCGTGAATAGTGGAAGTGGAATTGAAGTGGATATCGGAACATGGGTGTTAATATTAGAATTTCAAGTGAATTTGATGGAACCCACATCGTTAAACCCACAAAGTTAAATTTAATCAGTCCATATATGGGTTTTATCAAAACAAACACTAATATTAATGATATTTACAGTCTTTTAGGTGCCCAAATTAAATTTCGAAATATTTATCGATATACACTACATTTGGCAGAGATCGTTTTGAATCTACTTTTTAAATTTCAAACAAATAGGGTAAAAATTTCTGCGCCCATGCTCTCAAGAAATCAAATCGAGTTATCGGTCTATATTAGGGATCTATAAATCGAATATTCGAATGTTGGCATAAAAATCGAAATCGATTAACTTAAAAATAAATCGATATTCAACTATTTCTTAATTTTGGCTATCAAAAAGATTTTTGTCGATTTGATTTTTGTTTTCTGTTTTCATATTCATTGATTTCAATTAAATTAAAAAATACCCAGATGTGGGGAAAAGGGCACATCATTCTTATTTTTTTTTTTTATCAATAAAGTTACATGACCAATAAGAAGAAAAGTTCCGATTTGATTACCCCTTTCACTACCGAAAACCCCAATGTTTTCGAATTTATACTGGTTATTTGGGAAAATGCGAAATAAAGAATCATTAAATCTCTGAACATGTTAAAAGTGTTATGTTTAACAAATTAGAAAAAGTAACACGTTTTACCACAATACTATTTTTTGGTGTTTCTTAAAACTGGTGCCCAGCAAAATAAGCGTCGCCAAAAAAGTAATGCAAATGTTCTTTTTGGGTCCGGAAGTGGTGTAAAATTGACGCAGAAGCGATGAATTTAACATGGGCTTGTCATTGGACGGAAGTCGTCCATTTCAACAGCCGGTGCACTGAGTTTGCATCACTTCTTTAGGTGTGATCCAAATTCAATGTTTTGGATGTAAATTAAAAAATTCTGTAATATTTTGTCAAATAAATAATTTTTATATTTTTTTATAATTTTTAATGGATTCTAACGCTTGTCTGGAATGTTTGACCTCAAATATTTTCAAAAATTCACAATTTTTTCAGATTTGATTTAGAATTTTTTTCGACAAAATTTAAATAATTTGTACATTTTTATGAATTCTTATACTGTTTTTAACAAATTTGAAATAAAACAAGTATAAACGGCCGTAAGTTCGGCCAGGCCGAATCTTATGTACCCTCCACCATGGATTGCATTGAAACTTGTACTAAAGACTGCCATCCACAATCGAATTACTTGGGTTGCGGCAACACTTGCCGATGGCAAGGTTTCTTAAAACTTCTTAACACCGTCTACTCAATTGTAAGTTAGTCCATACGGAGTATATATTAAACAAAAAAAGGTCGATTAACGACCATTTTCTTGTATCTCCGTTAGACTTTAAATCCCAGTTAACAGAAAGTAAAATCGAAATATCTTCTCTCCGGGTAACTTTAACTGAAAATTTTTTAGCAGTTAAGTTACTAACTGGCATATGGAATATATAGCAAAGATGACAGACCATGTCCATAGTACGGTTTAAAAGTTCGTTAGCTAACGTAGCACTAACGGAGCTTCCTGAAAATGGGGGTAAATACTATAAAATTCAGTTTGACAAAGTTTTCTATAGAAATAAAATGTTGACAAAATTTTCTATAGAAATAAAATTTTGACAAAATTTTCTATAGAAAAAAAATTTTTACATAATTTTCTATAGAAATAAAATTTTGACAAAAATTTCTATAGTAATAAAATTTTGACAAAATTTTCTATAGAAATAAAATTTTAACAAAATTTTCTATCGAAATAAAATGTTGACAAAATTTTCTATAGTAATAAAATTTTGACAAAATTTTCTATAGAAATAAAATTTTGCTAGATTACTTTTGGGGATCGACTATATATAACTATAGACGGCTATGGACCAATTTTGGCATGGTTGTTAGCGGCCATATACTGCACAATGTACAAAATTTCACCACGTACCAAATCTTAACCGGATCCGATGAATTTTGGTCCTCTAAGAGCTGCGGAGGTCAAATCTGGGGATTGGTTTAAATGGGGGTTATATAATTAAGACCGGCATGGACCAATTTTTGCATGGTTGTTAGAGACCATATACTAACACCACGTACCAAATTTCAACCGGATTGGGTGAATTTTGCTCTTCCAAGGGGCTCCGGAGGTCAAATCTGGGGATCGGTTTATATGGGGGCTATATATAATTATGGACTGATATGAACCAATTCATGCATGGTTGTTGGATACCATATACTAACATCACGTACCAAATTTCAACCGAATCCGATGAATTTTGCTCTTCCAAGGGGCTCCGGAGGTCAAATCTGGGGATCATTTTATATGGGGGCTATATAAATATGGACCGATGTCGACCAATTTTTGCATAGTGGTTAGAGACCATATACTAACACCATGTGCCAAATTTCAGCCGGATCGGAGGAAATTTGCTTCTCTTAGATGCCTCGCAAGCCAAATCGGGGGATCGGTTTATACGGGGGTTATATATATAATTATAGACCGATATAGACCAATTTTTGCATGGTTGTTAGAGACCATATACTAACACCATGTACCAAATTTCAGCCAGATCGGATGAAATTTACTTCTCTTAGAGGCCTCGCAAGCCAAATCGGGGGATCGGTTTATATGGGGGCTATATATAATTATTGACCGATGTGGACCAATTTTTGCATGGTTGTTAGAGACCATATACTAACACCCTGTACCAAATTTCAGCCGGATCGGATGAAATTTGCTTCTCTTAGAGGCCTCGCAAGCCAAATTTGGGGGTCCGTTTATATGGGGGCTATACGTAAAAGTGGACCGATATGGCCCATTTGCAATACCATCTGACCTACATCAATAACAACTACTTGTGCCAAGTTTCAAGTCGATAGCTTGTTTCGTTCGGAAGTTAGAATTACCCATTAAAAATATGAAAAAATCATGTTTTACAAAATTGGATGAAAATAACTTCCTGTGTAGTTAAAATAAAGAACATAATTGGGAGTAAATCTTCTGGGAGTGCTTTTAAAGTTGTGCCTTTGGAAGAACTTCCAAATTTTTCTGCTGGGTGCTTATAACACTCGCAAAAATAGATTTCATGAAATCGAATATTTGGTATAATCATTATTTCAATGAAATTCGATTACAACATCGAATATTCGAATTTTGTCTGGTAAAAATAGTCGAAAATCGATCAATAATCGAAAAGTCGAAAAATCGATTATTCCTAGTTTAATGGGGCTATTTTTTGAGTGTATGTGCCGATACACTAAAAAAATGTTTACTTGATTCCAAGGATGGAGGGTCAACCATTAAGGATTTTGACATTGATTTTGAACCACAGATGCGGCTTCTTTAAAAAAATTTGTAGGTTAGGTTAGGTTAGGTGGCAGCCCGATGTATCAGGCTCATTTAGACTATTCAGTCCATTGTGATACCACATTGGTGAACTTCTCTCTTATCACTGAGTGCTGCCCGATTCCATGTTAAGCTCAATGACAAGGGACCTCCTTTTTATAGCCGAGTTCGAACGGCGTTCCACATTGCAGTGAAACCACTTAGAGAAGTTTTGAAACCCTCAGAAATGTCGCCATCATTACTGAGGTGGGATAATCCACCGCTGAAAAACTTTTTGGTGTTCGGTCGAAGCAGGAATCGAACCCACGACCTTGTGTATGCAAGGCGAGCATGCTAACCATTGCACCATGGTGGCTCCCAAACGAAATTTGTAGGAAACTCTTAAAGCTTTAAATCTAGGAAATAAATTTGTAGGAAACTCTTAAAGCTTTAAATCTAGGATCAATAAAGGAAAATTGGGATGCAGATCTCATTCGTCGAATTTCTAGTCTGTTTTGCGATATATTAATAAAGCAAACAAATAAGAGTTTGAAAATCCAAATTATAACAGACACATCAAAGTAAAAAGGGTTTTCTAATTCCAAACAAATGCTTTAAACCAAAGATGCAAATCTTTAAAATAAGTCTTGGCCTATATTTGAAGCGATTTTATTTTAAACCTAAAGATTGAATATATCGTTTAATTTAAAGACGATGCTTTTAATTAAAAAAGTTTTATTTTTTTATTTTAGCCTGATAATAATACAGGCTGGTTTTTCGTCCAAATTAATTACTGTACATATAATCATTACAATTTTAATGCGAGCTAATTGGACTTGAAAATTACGGAATTGATTGATTATGAAGTTATTGAAAATAAAACGCCAGAAACCAATCCCACAAGTCTAACTAGACATATTTTTCATTGCTGGCTAATGCAAATTTCCATAGTCTTTAGTGTAGATATGGCGGGGTGAGAATATTTAACTTGGGCCTTACATGTTAATTTCCCAAGGATTTTTTTTTTTTCAGTGTATATACCAAATTTGGCACAGATCTTATCTGACTTAAAAATACTCTATATTAGATTTTTAATTTCAGTTAATTCGGATATAAATAAATCAAACAGATATTCACCCTGATCAAGAATGTATATACTTTATATAGTAGAAAACTGATGTGTTTCAAACGCAATTGCAAACTTTTTATACCCCCGTCATCATCCTATGGTGTTGGGCATGAAAAAGCATTTTCGAAGAAAGCTTGATAAAAGTTTATAATAATAGCGGTTAAATATTTATTTCACTTAGGCAGTCTCCTCTATTGTTGGCAAGAAAATGTGGTTTACTTTAACACTCATATTGATCGTAATGGAATATGTTATTCCAACTGAGGTAAGATCGCTTGAAAATGATTTAGAAGCAATTTTTATTGAATAGAAGTGGGATTTTTGTTTGAAAACTAATCAAGTAAATTAGGCAAAATAATAATTCTTTCCTCACAAAATAAGTATATTTCATTTCACTGTTAACAAAATGTTTTTACTGTAGAAATTAAAGAATTTTTGTGATAAACTTTGACGAATTTTTAACTATGTGAAATAATTTAATGGAGACTTATCCCCCATAATTTATTTTATTTTTTCACATGATTCATTGACTTCTTATCACCCATTTCAAAAAGTTTTAAGTAGTTAACATTTTAATAGTTATTCACTTTAGGCTCCATTAAATAATCAGCTTTTTATACCCGCTACCATGGAATGGAATCGAATTCCTGCTGTTGTAGTTACGTTACAACTTTCAATAATGGCGATATCGCTTTGAAATTGTGCACACACACGGTTTTTGTCTTCAAGCAAGTCAAGTTCGAAGATGGACTATGTCTGCCCATATTTCGTTATAGCTCCATAGCAAAAACTTTGGGAGTGGTTCTAAAGGCACAACTTTAAAAGCACTTCCAAAAATGTGCTCCCAAAGATGTTTCTTATTTTAAGTACGCAGGAAGTTATTTTAATGCATTTTTTCATATTTTTAATGGGTAATTTTAACTTTTATTATTTCAAATATGTCAAAAACAGAGTAACAATTAATAAAATGATGCAAATTATTTAAATTTTGTCAAAAAAAAAATGCTAAGTCCATTTTTAGAAAAGTAGCGAATTTTTGAAAATATTTGGGGTCAACTGTTTCAGATAGGATTTAGAATGCATTAAAAATCATAAAAAAATATTAAAATTATTTATTTGTCAAAATATCACAAAATTTTTTAATTCACATCCAAAACACTGAATTCGTATATATATGCACGAATATTGAAAAACTACTTTAAAACCAAATTTACGAATGTCGTGAGGGTTTATGACATTTACTACATTTTTCCGTGTTATACAGATATATGACATTTTCGACGTTTACAACTTTTTGACTGTCAATAACCTTAAAAATGGTCATTTAGACCATCTCTGGTCCCCATGCATGATTATTCACTTTTTATTTTCAATCATCTAACAGGCTTTAAAACGAAGTGTCATTGGCGAATTCCATAATGTATCGTGCATCACGTTTGATGCCCTTATGCAGCATGCTGAATGCGATATCGTAAAATTGGCGAATGATCAATATTCCCTAAATATTATGTTCCAGTTGACACGCACAATGCCCAGTTCAGTGGAAGTTGGAGTTGCAATCCATATTAGAGGGATGAAACGTCAAAGGGTCTTTAAATTTATAGATGCTAAAATCAAGATTTGTGATCTATTAAGAGTTGCCACATCTATTCCGTTCATAAATCAGGTCATGATTAAAATCAAAAGAGCTTCCAATCTTCCAATGGCATGTCCAGTGAAAGGGGTATGTACTTTACAAAATATTCGATTTCATTTTGCACGACTATACTCGTAGTTGATCTTTAGACTATTCCGCATGTTTAATTCAATGCATATCTCTGACAAAAAGTTTTCTCGTTGAGACGAGCTAACAATGTTCGTCTGTTGTAATCACGATACAGCCTTCAATAATTAAACTATTGTGTGGAATTGGTATAGAAGGTGGGCCACATCAGTCCAAGTTTTGATATAGCCCCATATGAACTTAGCCCTCATATTTGACTTCTTTAGCATATAGCACACGTCATCGGATTAACTTGAAAGTGAACAAATTAAGGTTTATAGAGACACATGTCAAATCTAGTTTATATCGGTTCATGTTTTGCTATTGCCGCCATATAGAAAGGTGGGCCAATTATGCAGAGTATGCATTGATTCATATTCTGATAGAGCCACAAATGGGTAGATGTCGTTACCATCCATGTGATACATGGTAATGGGTATCTAAAATTCGGCCTAGTCGTTTATACTTGTTCTTTGTATTTTTATACCTTCCACCATAGGATGGGGGGTATATTAACTTCGCCATTCCGTTTGTAACACATCGGAATATTGCTCTAAGACCCCATAAAGTATATATATTCTGGGTCGTGGTGAAATTCTGAGACGATCTAAGGATGTCCGTCCGTCTGTTGAAATCACGCTAACGTCCGAACGAAACAAGCTATCGACTTGAAACTTGGCACAAGTAGTTGTTATTGATGTAGGTCGGATGGTATTTCAAATGGGTCATATCGGTCCACTTTAACGTATAGCCCCCATATGAACCGATCCCCAGATTCCGGATTCCGGAGCCTCTAAAAGAAGCAAATTTCATCCGATCCGGCTGAAATTTGGTACATGGTATTAGTATATGGTCTCTAACAACCATGCAAAAATTGGTTTATATCGGTCCATAAATATATATAGCCCCCATATAAACCGATCCCAGATTTGACCTCCGGAGCCTCTTGCAGGAGCAAAATTCATCCGATCCCGTTGAAATTTGGTACGTGGTGTAAGTATATAGTCTCTAACAACCATGCACGAATTGGTCTATATCAGTCAACAATTATATATAGCCCCCACATAAACCGATTCCCAGATTTGACCTTCGAAACCTCTTGGAGGATCAAAATTCATCCGATTAGGTTGAAATTTGGTACGTGGTGTTAGTATATGGTCTCTAACAACCATTCCAAAATTACTCCATATCGGTCCATAATTAAATATAGCCCCCACATAAACCGTTTCCCAGATTTGATCTCCGGATCCTTTTGGAGGAGCACAATTCACCCGATCCGGTTAAAATTTGGAACATGGTGTTAGTATATGGCCGCTAATAACCATGCCAAAATTGGTCCATATCGGTCAATAGTTATATCTAGCCGATCCCCAATCACACAACAATTGGTCCATATCGATTCATAATCATTGTTGCCACTAGAGCCAAAAATAATCTATCAAAATTTTATTTCTATAGAAAATGTTGTCAAAATTTTATTTCTATAGAAAATTTTGTCAAAATTTTATTCCTCCAGAAAATTTTGTCAAATTTTATTTCTATAGAAAATTTTGCCAAAATTTTATTTCTATAGAAAATTTTGTTAAAATTTTATTTCTATAAAAAATTTTGTCAAATTTAATCATATACGTATTTAATCGGCCTTTTTTAGTTTTATATATATCCCGAATGGACTACCTTGCAATTTAGAGGACGGTGTTGGGTAGTTTTAAGATACCTTGCCATCGGCAAGTGTTACTGCAACCCAAATAATTCGATTGTGGATGACAGTCTTCAGTAGAAGGTTCTACGCAATCCATGGTGGAGGGTACATAAGCTTCGGTCTGGCCGAACTTACGGCCGTATATACTTGTTATACATACTTCGATTAATTTGTGGAACACAAAATTATAAAGTAGGTATCGAACGTCGTCAATGGTTTGAAACTACGTGCTGCTATTTTTATATCCTCCACCATAGGAGGAGGCTATCGCCTTGAAACTTGTTATACGTAGTTGTTATTGATGTGGATAGGATGGTATTGTAATTGGTCCATATCAGTCCATACTTATATATAGCCTCCATATAAACCGATCCCCAGATTTGTTTTACGGACCCTCCTGGAAGAGAAAATCTCATCCGATCCGGTTGACATTTGGTACTTGATGTCAATATATGCCCTCTAACAACAGTGTAGAAATTTGTCCATATCGGTCCATAATTATGTATAGCCCCCATATAAACCGATCCACAGATTGAAATTTGGAACGTGATGTTAGTATATGCCCTCTAACAACCACGAAAAAATTTGTCCATATCGATCCAATATAAACCGACTTCCCAAGATCTAACTTTGGAAACCTCATGAAGAAACCAATTTCATATGAACCGGTTGATTTATTCTGCCTTTATTTATCTATCGAAGACTCTATATGGACTAACACACAATTTAAAAGACAAAGTTGGAAGGTTTAATATACCTTGCCATCGAAAACTATTACGACAACCCAAGGAATTCCATTGTGGATAACAATCTGTAGTAGAATGTGGTAAGCAATTCATGGTGGAGGGTAAATAAGATTCGACCTGGCCGAACTTTCGACCGTATTTTCTAGTTTTCTCTCCCTCTTCTATTTTTTTATGTTTGTATCAAATCTCTAGCAGTATCATTTCTTACATTTTATGTTATTCAACCTTATTTTATTAAATACTTTCTCTATGTTTTGTTTTCAGAACATCATGTACAATATAACCAATTTAATTCTCGCGGATGAAGTATTTCCCGAATACACGCCAGTGGTTCTTTTTAATGCTACTCTGGATTTTACGAACAAGGGTAAACTATTGGTCACTTATCGCCTTCAAGGAGCTACTAAACTAAAATCAAATTAAACGGAATTTAAAATTGTTGGTGTTCGGCTAAAGTTTTTTACAATATCATAGTGAAGGAATAAGTATTAAATATTTCTTTACTGGTTATAGTTACATACTGACACAAATAGCATAGTTAAACGGAATTAGTCGTTAAAATTAAGCCAACGAAACAATTCAATAAATGCGATGAATGTATTCATTATTTACTAATTTGATAACGAAACATTTCATACTATTTATAAACATTTTCGTTGCCCTAATGAAATAATGTCGTCAATGAAACACAAATTAATATTTTCTTTTTGTGTGTATACCTTGATTCGTAGCTAAATATATGGGTTATTCACAATAAAGATATCTTAGGGAAACACTTCAACCCATAAGAAGATGATGCAAATGGTGGAAAACCAAGGGTATTCCCAGTGTGACCGTACTGTTAGAGATGTTGTTGCCAACAAAACCAAAAAAATTTAAAAAAAAAAACAAGTATATACGGCCGTAAGTTCGGCCAATCCGGATCTTATGTACCCTCCACCATGGCTTGCATAGAAACCGTTACGGTAACACATGCCCATGGCAAGGTATCTTAAAACTTCTTAACACCGTCTTCTCAATTGTAAGTTAGTCCATACGGGGTATATATTAAACAAAACAAGTAAGGAAAGTCTAAAGTCGGGCGGGGCCGACTATATTATACCCTGCACCACTTTGTAGATCTAAATGTTCGATACCATATCACATCCGTCAAATGTGGTGGGTACTAAATAGAAAGGTTTGTCCCAAATACATACATTTAAATATCACTTGATCTGGACAGAATTTGATAGACTTCTACAAAATCTATAGACTCAAAATTTAAGTCGACTAATGCACTAGGGTGGAACACAATGTTAGTAAAAAACCAGTAAGGAAAGTCTAAAGTCGGGCGGGGCCGACTATATTATACCCTGCACCACTTTGTAGATCTAAATTTTCGATACCATATCACATCCGTCAAATGTGTTGTGGGCTATATATAAAGGTTTTTCCAAATACATACATTTAAATATCACTCGATCTGGAAGAATTTGATAGACTTCTACAAAATCTATAGACTCAAAATTTAAGTCGGCTAAAATCTGAATTCCTTAAAAAACTGAATTTTAAGGAAACTTTGCAAAAGTTTATTTATGATTTATCGCTCGATATATATGTATTAGAAGTTTAGGAAAATTAGAGTCATTTTTACAACTTTGCGACTAAGCAGTGGCGATTTTACAAGGAAATTGTTGGTATTTTGACCATTTTTGTCGAAATCAGAAAAACATATATATGGGAGCTATATCTAAATCCGAACCGATTTCAACCAAATTTAGCACGCATAGCAACAATGCTAATTCTACTCTCTGTGCAAAATTTCAACTAAATCGGAGTTAAAAATTGGCCTCTGTGGTCATATGAGTGTAAATCGGGCGAAAGCTATATATGGGAGATATATCTAAATCTGAACCGATTTCAACCAAATTTGGCACGCATAGCTACAATGCTAATTCTACTCCCTGTGCAAAATTTCAACTAAATCGGAGCAAAAAATTGGCCTCTGTGGTCATATGAGTGTAAATCGGGCGAAAGCTATATATGGGAGATATATCCAAATCTGAACCGCTTTCAACCAAATTTGGCACGCATAGTAACAATGCTAATTCTACTCCCTGTGCAAAATTTCAACCAAATCGGAGTTAAAAATTGGCCTCTTTGGGCAAATGAGTGTAAATCGGACGAAAGCTATATATAGCTATATAATCTGAACCGATTTGGCTGGTATTTTGCAAGTTTTTCGAGACCCATAAAATATTCGGATGTACGGAATTTGAGGAAGATCGGTTGATATACACGCCAATTATGACCAAATAGGCGAAAAATATATATGGCAGCTATATCTAAATCTGACCGATTTTTTCCAAAATCAATAGGGATCGTCTTTGAGCCGAAATAGGACCCTATACCAAATTTTAGGACAATCGGACTAAAACTGCGAGCTGTACTTTGCACACAAAAATACATCAACAGACAGACAGACAGACAGACGGACAGACAGACAGACGGACATCGCTAAATCGACTCAGAATTTAATTCTAAGCCGATCCGTATACTAAAAGGTTGGTCTATGATTACTCCTTCTTGGCGTTACATACAAATGCACAAACTTATTATACCCTGTACCACAGTAGTGGTGAAGGGTATAAATATGGGAAACGTTTAAAACTGAAGCAATTTTAAGGAAACTTCGAAAAAGTTTATTTATGATTTATCGCTCGATATATATGTATTATAAGTTTAGGAAAATTAGAGTCATTTTTACAACTTTTCGACTAAGCAGTGGCGATTTTACAACGAAAATGTTGGTATTTTGACCATTTTTGTCGAAATCAGAAAAACATATATATGGGAGCTATATCTAAATCTGCACCGATTTCAACCAAATTTGGCACGCATAGCAACAATGCTAATTCTACTCCCTGTGCAAAATTTCAACTAAATCGGAGTTAAAAATTGGCCTCTGTGGTCATATGAGTGTAAATCGGGCGAAAGCTATCTATAGGAGCTATACCTAATCTGAACCGATTTCTACCAAATTTGGCTCGCATAGCAACAATGCTAATTCTACTTCCTGTGCAAAATTTCAACTAAATCGGAGTTAAAAATTGGCCTCTGTGGTCATATGAGTGTAAATCGGGCGAAAGCTATATATGGGCGATATATCCAAATCTGAACCGATTTCAACCAAATTTGGCACCCATAGCCACAATGCTAATTCTACTCCCTGTGCAAAATTTAAACTAAATCGGAGCAAAAAAATGGTCTCTGTGGTCATATGAGTGTAAATCGGGCGAAAGCTATATATGGGAGATATATCTAAATCTGAACCGATTTCAACCAAATTTGGCACACATAGCTACAATGCTAATTCTACTCCCAGTGCAAAATTTCAACTAAATCGGAGCTAAAGATTGGCTTCTGTGGTCATATGAGTGTAAATCGGGCGAACGATATATATGGGAGCTATATCTAAATCTGAACCGATTTCAATAAAATGTATATATAGGAGCTACACCTAATCTGAACCGATTTCTACCAAATTTGGCTCGCATAGCAACAATGCTAATTCTACTCCCTGTGCAAAATTTCAACTAAATCGGAGTTAAAAATTGGCCTCTGTGGTCATATGAGTGTAAGTCGGGCGAAAGCTATATATGGGAAATATATCTAAATCTGAACCGATTTCAACCAAATTTTGCACACATAGCTACAATGCTAATTCTACTCCCAGTGCAAAATTTCAACTAAATCGGAGCTAAAGATTGGCTTCTGTGGTCATATGAGTGTAAATCGGGCGAACGATGTATATGGGAGCTATATCTAAATCTGAACCGATTTCAATAAAATTTTGCACACTTGACTACACTGCTAATTCTACTCACTGTGTAAAATTTCAACCTAATTCTGGGACCGTATTAGTGCATATCGGGCGAAAGATATATACGGGAGCTATATCTAAATCTGAACCGATTTCTTCCAAAATCAATAGGGATCTATTCTGAGCCAAAACACATACTTGTGCCAAATTTGAAGTCGATTGGACTAAAACTGCGACCTAGACTTTGATTACAAAATGTGTTCACGGACAGACGGACAGACGGACATGGGTATATCGACTCAGGAGCCCACCCTGACCATTTTTGCCAAAGACACCATGTGTCTATCTCGTCTCCTTCTGGGTGTTGCAAACATATGCACTAACTTATAATACCCTGTTCCACAGTGTGGAGCAGGGTATAAAAAGTCCGATTAAATACGTACATAACCCAAGTTGACAAAATTTTCTATAGAAATGAAATTTTGACAAAATTTTCTATAGAACTAAAAATTTTACAAAATTTTCTATAAAACTAAAATCTTGAAAAAATTTTGTATAGTAATAACATTTTGACAAAATTTTCTATAGTAATAAAATTTTGACAAAATATTCTGTAGTAATAAAATTTTGACAAAATTTTCTATATAATTAAAATTTTTGTAGATTATTTTTGGGGATCGGCTATATAGACCCATATGGACCAATTTGGCATGGTTGTTAGCGGCCATATACCAGCGCAATGTACCAAATTTCACCACATACCTAATTTCAACCGGATCGGATTAATTTTGCTCCTCCAAGAGCTCCGGAGGTCAAATCTGGGGATCGGTTTAAATGGCGGTTATATATAATTAAGACCGGTATGGACCAATGTTTGCATGGTTGTTAGAGACCATATACTAACACAACGTACCAAATTTCAACCGAATCGGATGAAATTGACTCTTCCATGAGGCTTCGGAGGTCAAATCTGGGGATCGGTTTGTATGGGGGCTATATATAATTATGGACCGTTGCGGACCAATTTTTGCATAGTTGTTAGAGACCATATACTAACACCATGTACAAAATTTCAGCCGGATCAGATGAAATTTGTTTCTTTTAGAGGCTCCGCAAGTCAAATCGGGAGATCGGTTTATATGGGGGCTATATATAATTATGGACCGATTCAAACCAATTTTTGCATTGTTGTTAGAGACCATATACTAACACCACTTTCCTCATTTGAACCGGATCGGATGAATTTTCTATAGTTATAAAATTTTCACAAAATTTTCTATAGAAATAAAGTTGTGACAAAATTTTCTATAATAATGCAATTTTAACAAAATTTTCTATAGAAATAAAATGTTGACAAAATTTTCTATAGAAATAACATTTTGGAAGATTATTTTTGGCTCGAGTGGAAACCATGATTATGAACTGATATGGACCAATTTTTGTGTGATTGGAGATCGGCTATATACAACTATAGACTGATATGGACCAATTTTGGTATGGTTGTTAGCGGCCATATACAAACTCCACGTTCCAAATTTGAACCGGATCGGATGAAATTTGCTCCACCAAGAGGCTCCGGAGGGCAAATCTGGAGAACGGTTTATATGCGGGCTATATATAATTATGGACCGATATGGACCAGTTCAGGCACGGTTGTTAGAGACCATATACTAACACATGTTCCAAATTTCAACCAGATCGCATGAAATTTGCTTCTCTTAGAGGCTCCGAAAGCCAAATCTGGGGATTGGTTTATATGGGGGCTATATATAATTGTGCACCGATGTGGACCAATTTTTGCATGGATGTTAGAGACCATATACTAACACCACATTCCTCAGTTGAACCGGATCGGATGAATTTTGCTCCTCCAAGAGGCTCCGAAGGTCAAATCTGGAGAACGGTTTATATGGGGGCTATATATAATTATGAACCGATGTGGACCAATTTTTGCATGGTTGTTAGAGATCATATACCAAAACCATGTACCAAATTTCAGCCAGATCAGATGAAATTTGCTTCTCTTTGAGGCTCCGCAAGCCAAATCTGATAATCGGTTTATATGGGGGCTATATATAACTATGGACTGATGTAGACCAATTATTGCATGGTTGTTAGAGACCATATACCAACCCCATGTACCAAATTTCAGCAAGATCGGATGAATTTTGCTCCTCCAAGAGGCTCCGGAGGTCAAATCTGGAGAACGGTTTATATGGGGGCTATATATAATTATGAACCGATGTGAACCAATTTTTGCATGGTTGTTACAGACCATATACCAACACCATGTACCGATCCAAATCTGGGGATCGGTTTATATGGGAGCTATATATAATTATGGACCGAGGTAGACCAATTTTTGCATGGTTGTTAGAGACCATATACCAACACCATGTACCAAATTTCAGCAAGATCGGATGGAATTTGCTTCTCTTTGAGGGTCCGCAAGCCTAATTTTTGCCAGTTTTTGCATGGTTGTTACAGACCATATACCAACACCATGTACAAAATTTCAGCCGGATCGGATGAATTATGCATCTCTTAGAGGCTCCGCAAGAAAAATCTGAGGGTCCGTTTATATGGGGGGTATACGTAAAAGTGGACCGATATGGCCCATTTGCAATACCATCCGACCTACATCAATAACAACTACTTGTGCCAAGTTTCAAGTCGATAGCTTGTTTCGTTCGGAAGTTATCGTGATTTCAACAGACAGACGGTCGGACGGACGGACATGCTTAGACGGACTCAGAATTTCACCACGACCCAGAATATACATACTTTATGGGGTCTTAGAGCAATATTTCGATGTGTTACAAACGGAATGACAAAGTTAATATTACCCCCCCCCCCCCCCAAAATCCTATAGTGGAGGGTATAAAAAAATGGTGTTCGGTCGGAGCAGGGATTGAACCCACGACCCTTTGCATGTAAGGCAGACATGCTAACCACTACTCCACGTTCCCAACAAATATATGTTTCTGTTAAATAATGTTACGTTTGCATGGGCTCGTGGCTGCAAACTATGCTATATAAATGTTACTTATAACGATAATTGTCTAGTGGTGGTAATTGTCATCGGGTGTTTTACGAGTTAAGAGTTGCAAACACCGCTCAGAATCATCAACACGTTGTTGTTTTTGGTCAAATGTGAGCTCGCGCGGCACGCATTTTGCTCAGAGCTTCCGCATATCCAAATATTGATGAAGATATGACAAACACGTTCCTTTGATATCTTTAAGGCCTCTGCTATCTCGATCAACTTCATTTTACGGTCATTCAAAATCATTTTGTGGATTTTTTTGATGTTTTCGTCGGTAACCACCTCTTTCGGGCGTCCACTGCGTTCAACGTCCTCCGTGCTCATTTCACCACGCTTGCATTTTGCATACCAATCAATTATTGTTGATTTCCCTGGGGCAAAGTCCCGAAACTTATTATCAAGCCAAGTTTTTGCTTCCACCGTATTTTTTCCCTTCAGAAAAGAGTATTTTATCAAAACACGAAATTCCTTTTTTCCATTTTTTTCACAATAACAAAAGTTGCTTCACAACAGACGCTCTATCTCACAAACTAATTGACTTACAGACGTCAAATTTTGACACTATTCATTTGAAGGTTGGTACTATATAACAAGTATATACGGCCGTAAGTTCGGCCAGGCCGAAGCTTATGTACCCTCCATCATGGATTGCGTAGAAACTTCTTCTAAACACCGCCATCCACAATCGAATTACTTAAGTTGCGGTAACGCTTGCCGATGGCAAGGTATCTTAAAACCTCCTAACACCATCTTCTAAATTGTATGTAAGTCCATACGTGGTATATATTAAATCAAAAAAGATCGATCCAATACGTATATAATTCAGTTTGACAAAGTAGACATAAAATTTTGACAAAATTTTCTACAGAAATAAAATTTTAACAAAATTTTCTATAGAAATAAAATTTTAACAAAATTTTCTATAGAAATAAAAATTTTGACAAAATATTCTATAGAAAGAAAATTTTGACAAAAATTTCTACAGAAAATTTTGACAAAATATTCTATAGAAAGAACATTTTGACAAAAATTTCTACAGAAATAAAATTTTAACAAAATTTTCTATAGAAATAAACTTTTGACAAAATTTTCTATAGAAATGAAATCTTGGTAGATTATTTGTGGCTCAAGTGGGAACCACGATTATGAACCGAATAAAATTTGAACAAAATTTTCTATAGAAATAAAATTTTGACAAAATTTTCTATAGAAATAAAATTTTGAAAATGATGAAAAATTTATTATGAACCGAATAAAATTTTAACAAAATTTTCTCTAGAAATAAAATTTTGACAAAATTTTCTATAGAAATAAAATTTTGACAAAATTTTCTATAGAAATAAAATTTTGGTAGATTATTTTTGGCTCTAGTGGCAACCATGATTATGAACCGATATGGACCAATTTTTGTGTGATTGGACCAATTTTGGTATGGTTGTTAGCGACCATATACTAACACCACGTTCCTAATTTGAACCGGATCGGATGAATTTTGCTCCTCCAAGAGGCTCTGTAGGTCAAATCTGGAGAACGTTTTATATGGGGGCTATATATAATTATGGACCGATATGGACCAATTTTTGCATGGTTGTTAGAGACCATATACCAACATCATGTACCAAATTTCAGTCGGATCGGATGAAATTTGCTTCTCTTTGAGGCTCCGCAAGCCAAATCTGGGGATCGGTTTATATGGGGGCTACATATAATTATGGACCGATGTGGACCAATTTTTGCATGATTGTTAGAGACCATATACCAACACCATGTACCAAATTTCAGCCGGATTGGATGAAATATGCTTCTCTTAGAGGCTCCACAAGCCAAATCTGGGGATCGGTTTATATGGGGGATATATATAATTAAGGACCGATATGGACCAATTTTTGCATGGTTGTTAGAGACCATATACCAACATCATGTACCAAATTTCAGCCGGATCGGATGAAATTTTCGTCTCTTTGAGGCTTCGCAAGCCAAATCGGGGGATCGGTTTATATGAGGGCTATATATAATTATGGACCGATGTGGACCAATTTTTGCATGGTTGTTAGAGACCATATACCAACACCATGTACCAAATTTCTGCCGGATCGGATGAAATTTGCTTCTCTTTTAGGCTCCGCAAGCCAAATCTGGGGATCGGTTTATATGGGGGTTATACATAATTATGGACCGATGTGGATCAATTTTTGCATGGTTGTTAGAGACCATATACCAACACCATGTACCAAATTTCAGCCGGATAGGATGAAATATGCTTCTGTTAGAGGTTCCACAATCCAAATCTGAGGGTCCCTTTATATGGGGGCTATACGTAAAAGTGGACCGATATGGCCCATTTTCAATACCATCCGACCTACATCGATAACAATTACTTGTGCCAAGTTTCAAGTCGATAGCTTGTTTCGTTCGGAAGTTAGCGTGATTTCAACAGACGGACGGACGGACGGACGGACATGCTTAGATCGACTCAGAATTTCACCACGACCCAGAATATATATACTTTATGGGGTCTTAGAGCAATATTTCGATGTGTTACAAACGGAATGACAAAGTTAATATACCCCCATCCTATGATGGAGGGTATAAAAATAATATGCATTTAATACTAGCGACGCCATCTATGTGTCAGACCGGGGAGTTATCAGCCAACCTGTTACTTTATGGGTAGAGCAATATTTCGATGTGTTACAAACGGAATGACAAAGTTAATATACCCCCCATCCTATGGTGGAGGGTATAGAAATTTGGGTCTAATTTTCATGGGGCCAATATTCATAGCGCCACCCCGGTATTAAAGTAAATAAGTATTTTCCTTATTGAACATGCCAATCTAAAAGTAAAACAAATTAATAAGGAATTACCCATTTTGGAGTACGTAAAGAATGCCAAAATTTTTTATTAAAACATTTTTTTAATCTAATTCTTTTTTTCAACCGCAATGCCAGCTAGATGATACATAGCAACGCGTTTTTGATTAAGATAGAAATGCATGGTAAAATTAAATTGCATGGCCGATGCCCAGGAGGGAAATAGGTCGTTGGTAATATTCAGATTGGAAATGGTGTATATGTAGTCCTGGAAAAAGGTAAACAGAAATTAGTAGATATGTATAAATGAAAAACACAGATCGGCTGAACCGACTTTTTTGCCAATTGAACTCATGTTTCCCGGTTTTATTAAAATGTTCACGAAAGGTTGGAGAGGTTCTCTCTGCAAAAAGGGAGGGGCACCTCACTCATGCCCTAATTTTTATAACCTGATATATATTGGGTGCGCAAATTAGTAATGTGTTAGTTTTACATGCGGAATTTTGTTCTGTATAGGGTTAAGACACGGTCTAATCAAACTTTCTGTTGTATTTACTAATCTGATTTCCATTTGAACATTTCTCTATCAAACATACTAGAAATTACAACTTACCCCACGGAATGGACATGTAACTGGTATATTACTAAAACTTCGTACTTTATCGATAATACCCTTTATCAATGGCATTATTTTAACATTCCTCAGAACATCGCATATCCTCAGCTTTATATCGACAAACCTAATTACTTTTTGACCAAGCAAAGGTCTGAAATTCAGAACTATTCCAACTTCTGCATAAGAGGGTAATTTTCGGTTTAGTTCAAATAAAACATTAATGGCGAAACGGTTGGTGGTCATTTTGATGACATTACATTCCAGCTGTTTAACAAGATCACTTGTATATTCGCACGTTGCGTTCAAGGATTCCACACGCAAATTACGATTCACACTCTAAAAATTTTACAATTAAAAGCAACTTTTAAACATGAGGCAACCAAAGGGCCTTACATGGACAAATGGCAAGCAATACATTAATATGAAATATACAACCTTCAACATGACCCAATTCGAAAAAAATAATAAGACCAAATGGAAAATAGAGAAAACAGAGACTAAGTTTCAAATGCATAAAAATGTATTCCATAATAAATATTATTTATAATATTATACCATAAATACTATATAATATTATACTCAAGTATTCATAAATAGGTTAGTATATAATTTTCCAAATCACTAAAGCGTATAATAATCCGTGTGTCAGAGATATAGGTAGGGAGAAAGTTACTTCAATTATTTTATAATTGTCGAATATGTCGATACCTATCTATACCTACACTCAGAGAAATGTGAACCCATGGACATGTTAGTGTCAACTTAACTAACTTCGTATGGCACCACGGAAGCGCCCCACCATAGAATACATGAAGGAGGTATCTCCAAAACATGCATTCTGAACGCATCAACCGCATATTCAGGTGTCCAGTTTTTCTGAAAACAGGTGATCATATGCTTGAAAATTCTTCGTTTCCGGCAACTTTTGTTGGATCAGGCTCATCTTGAAATATCGTTACAGACGAATAATATTTACTTTCCGACTCATACGTGTATATCTACGATTCATATCCTGTCACGATGTAATACGCGTTTTTCCAACAGCGATCTACCGCAACCGACCAGTGTATTTAGAAAACACCAATATTTGAAACCAATAGGTAAATTGTACCAACGAGAATAAAGAAGTGTACTTTTTGGTTTAAAATTGTACAAAATTTCAAAAACAATGGATTAGAATATCATGACCGGAAAAAAAATATTTAACAACTTGTATAACAACGAAGGTGCTATTTGTAAAGGTCAAAATTGAAAATATGTTTCTCTCCAATATTGTCATTGCATTCGTCATGTTTTCCTATGAAAATATTCAGTGAAACATTTAACAAAATTATATATATATATATATATATATATATATATATATATATATATATATATATATATATATATATATATATATATATATATATATATATATATATATATATATATATATATATATATATATATATATATATATATATATATATATATATATATATATATATCCCCAGATTTGGCTTGCGGAGCCTAAAAGAGAAGCAAATTTCATCCGATCCGGCAGAAATTTGGTACATGGTGTTGGTATATGGTCTCTAACAACCATGCAAAAATTGGTCCACATCGGTCCATAATTATATATAGCCCTCATATAAACCGATCCCCCGATCTGGCTTGCGGAGCCTCAAAGAGACGAAAATTTCATCCGATCCGGCTGAAATTTGGTACATGATGTTGGTATATGGTCTCTAACAACCATGCAAAAATTGGTCCATATCGGTCCTTAATTATATATATCCCCCATATAAACCGATCCCCAGATTTGGCTTGTGGAGCCTCTAAGAGAAGCATATTTCATCCGATCCGGCTGAAATTTGGTACATGGTGTTGGTATATGGTCTCTAACAATCATGCAAAAATTGGTCCACATCGGTCCATAATTATATGTAGCCCCCATATAAACCGATCCCCAAATTTGGCTTGCGGAGCCTCAAAGAGAAGCAAATTTCATCCGATCCGACTGAAATTTGGTACGTGCACTCAAAAAAAAGTGAACTCTCTATTTCACTAAAGCCTATTTAACTTTATTTTAGTTCATGGAATTATTATGTTTGGAGAAAGTTTCCTTTACTCTAATAATTTTTTGTGTACGTTAGTTAAATTAACTAAAACCGAGGAAAAAAATATACTCAAATGAAGCATAAAGATTAACTAAATTCGTGTCTTCCACAAAATAGTTCAGAATTTCTTTAAATTTGTAAATTTTACCAAAAATGCGTCCAACATGAACTTCGTATGTCACTAAAGACATTCTTGCAATTTTTAACTCCTAGTTTTTCCTTTCAACTACAAAATTTTCTTTAAAAAGTGAAAAAACTTAGTTATGTCTAATAAATTTTCTTGAATTTGTCGAAAAATATTTACTTATTTTTATGACATCGGCGTGATGCCAACGTTTGTAATACTGTTTAGTTTAAATTTTCTACAAATATTCAAAATTTTCTAAAATTAACCGAAAGTTTTCTTCCTGGTGGGTTCGCTGTTTTTTCAGTGTGATGTTGGTATATGGTCTCTAACAACCATGCAAAAATTGGTCCATATCGGTCCATAATTATATATAGCCCCCATATAAAACGTTCTCCAGATTTGACCTACAGAGCCTCTTGGAGGAGCAAAATTCATCCGATCCGGTTCAAATTAGGAACGTGGTGTTAGTATATGGTCGCTAACAACCATACCAAAATTGGTCCAATCACACAAAAATTGGTCCATATCGGTTCATAATCATGGTTGCCACTAGAGCCAAAAATAATCTACCAAAATTTTATTTCTATAGAAAATTTTGTCAAAATTTTATTTCTATAGAAAATTTTGTCAAAATTTTATTTCTAGAGAAAATTTTGTTAAAATTTTATTCGGTTCATAATAAATTTTTCATCATTTTCAAAATTTTATTTCTATAG
Organism: Haematobia irritans; assembly: GCF_050003625.1. NCBI lineage: Eukaryota > Metazoa > Arthropoda > Insecta > Diptera > Muscidae > Haematobia > Haematobia irritans. The sequence continues at coordinate 88,414,889 of NC_134399.1, forward strand.
AAAATTTTGTCAAAATTTTATTTCTATAGAAAATTTTGTTCAAATTTTATTCGGTTCATAATCGTGGTTGCCACTTGAGCCACAAATAATCTACCAAGATTTAATTTCTATAGAAAATTTTGTCAAAAGTTTATTTCTATAGAAAATTTTGTTAAAATTTTATTTCTGTAGAAATTTTTGACAAAATTTTCTTTCTATAGAATATTTTGTCAAAATTTTCTGTAGAAATTTGTGTCAATATTTTCTTTCTATAGAATATTTTGTCAAAATTTTCTGTAGAAATTTGTGTCAAAATTTTCTTTCTATAGAAAATTTTGTTAAAATTTTATTTCTGTAGAAAATTTTGTCAAAATTTTATGTCTACTTTGTCAAACTGAATTATATACGTATTGGATCGATCTTTTTTGATTTAATATATACCACGTATGGACTTACATACAATTTAGAAGATGGTGTTAGGAGGTTTTAAGATACCTTGCCATCGGCAAGCGTTACCGCAACTTAAGTAATTCGATTGTGGATGGCGGTGTTTAGAAGAAGTTTCTACGCAATCCATGATGGAGGGTACATAAGCTTCGGCCTGGCCGAACTTACGGCCGTATATACTTGTTATTATTGATATGTAATCATTTACACTGTGATATGGTTATTGTTATTCACAAACAAAGAAAAAATGTAACGGAAAAAAGTTTGTTTTTTTGTATACGTTTTTTTATATAAAGCGTGGTAAGTTTGCCATTTCATTTGTAACATAGCGAAATTTCGTAATTTCTGTTGTAATTAAACTACAGCCTTCAATTGTCACGTGAAGTTCGAAGATGAACTATGTTATATCGGTCCCCCTTAGAATTCTTGAGTATCTAGACACGGACATTTTTATGCGAATTAGGATAACTAGCGGTGTTTTGGTCCACAAATGCATATGTCCCCATATATATAGGAAATCTAGACATATTTTGGGTCCACAATAATATGTGCGGTATGTATCGGTGCATATTTTGATAAACCATACAGAATGGGGTCCCGATTTGATTTTTTGCACGCACAGAAAATAAATGTGTGGGCATGTTTATCGCATCCATTTATCTAGAACATGTCATTGTCGCGAAAGCCATGTATTTTGTCTTTGTGTAAAGAAATTTTTGGCCAAGAGAAAAGTATGCTGGCAATAACCATTTAAACGGTTCTCAAATGTCACAAACCTATTCTACTATCATTACAGGGTCGGGAAATTCATGTTCCTTGTTTTTCTGACCATCCATTTTTTTTTTGATTTTTTTTTTAATAAAGACCATGTACTTATCATCACAATTGCCTGAAACTTGAAGTAGAACTTTTTTATTATTATTCTCGAGTTCGTTTTAGTAATGGCGTTAATAATCTGCAGTAGTTAGATGTTAAATCATCTGAGGGGTGTTATTTCATGCAATTTCTGTATATATTCATAAAAGTTAACGTACACATTACACCTATTTTTACCATACAAATTCCTTCGATATATCAAATTTTTATGTTTTTGTAACCTCCACCACTACTGTGGTACAAGGCATAATAAGTTTGTTCATTTGTATGTAACACCAGGAAGGAGCATTCTGAGACCCATCGTTTAGTATACCAATAGTTTTAGAATTACTTTTTGAGTCGACATGTATTTTGTAAAGTACAGCACTCTGTTTAAGTCCGATCATCCTCAAATTTGGCATAGGGCCTTACTTTGGCTCAAAGGCAATCGCTGTGTGGTTTGAAAAAAATTGGTTCAGATTTACACGGATGAAAAAGACTGTTTTTCATATGTTTGGCTATAAACATTATATGTTTGGAAAACAAATTTTTAAACACAATATTTTTGAGTGCAAGCATATAATGTTCATAAACTAGCATAACATGTTTGGGACATATATGTTAATATGTTAGAACATATTATGTTTGGGACATAAAATGTTTTTAAATATAATATGCTTGGATGCAAACATATATTAATTTAGAAATAGCCTATAAACATATATGTGTTTAATAGCTTGGAGCGCTATTTAACAGGGAGCGATATTGAATTAAGTTGGTGGTTGTTGCTTGTTATTACAAAATTAACATTTTATTTTTCCTTGGCCAATTGATCAGCTACTACTTTGATCCTTACAAACTGTGCGGTCCGCTGTTCGAATCCCCGTCCGGCAAAAGGTAAAATTAAAATAAAAAAAATCATAAAATTGAATAATTTCTTCTACAATGTTTGTATTACAGAAAAGGTGCTAAGAACTAAAAAATCTCGTGGAAGTGAGAAAGATGTGGGGGAATATACAATTGGGCAGAAACAAAATTTTGAGCATTCAGGTCGAAAACCTATGTTGTTAGCACCTATATTACCTGTTTATTTTCATAATTCATTATGATTGTAAATATATAAATAAATAAATAAAAAATTTTTGAGCACAATATTGTTTGGGAGAATTTTTTAAGCATATAATATTTTTGGGTGCAAAATGCTTCCAAACATATTATATGTTCACATAATAACAAATTGTTTTTTGGAAGACAACATTATTGAATTTGGATGCAAAAAACAAAATGTTTGGAAATTGACTACCCAAACATATATTGTTTAGACCAATATGCTTTCAAACATATTATATATTGGAAGAGATCAAACATATAAATGTTTGGGCAATAGCCAAAAATGTATATGCTTGAAGCAAAATATGTTTGGGAGTATATGTTACAGAAGCGATTTTTTGTGAGCGTGTAGATATAGCTTTCATATATATTTATCATGATCTGGTCATAGTTAATGTGTTTATCAACCGATCTTCTTAAATTTTCGTACATCCGAATAGTTTGCAAAATCGTTTCAGATATATCTTTCGCCCGATTTACACTCATACCACCATAGAGGTCAAAATTTAATTCCGATTTACGTGAGACTTTGCACAGGGAGTATAATTAGTATAGTAGCTATGCGTGCCAAATTTGTTTGAAATCGTTTCAGATTTAAATAAGGATGTAAATAATTGGCCCCAGAGGCCAGAGTTTCGACTGGATTTGCTTCAAAATTTTCCTACCTAGTATTGTTGAAATCGGTTCAGTCTTACATATAGCTCCCATATATATCTTTCGCTTGATTGAGATTCATATTACAGCCGCATGTCAAAGTTTCAATCAGATTTACTTGAAAATTTTCACTGACAGTTCAATTACTATTTTAGCAATGTTGTTCAAATTGGTTAAGTTTTAGATATAGCTCCCATATATAGGTGTGTCGTATTTGGAGAAATATGGTAGAGAAGCAAATTTCATCCAACAACCATGCAGGAATTGGTTCATATCAGTCCATAATTACCCAGCAAAAAAATTTGGAAGTTCTTCCAAAGGCACAACTTTAAAAGCACTTCCAGAAGATGCACTCCGAATGATGTTCTTTATTTTAGATACCCAGGAAGTTCTTTTAAATCAATTCTTTATAACTCGGTTTTTTTCATACTTTTAGTGGGTAATTTTAACTTTTTTTGTTTCAAAAAGGTTAAAAACAGAGTAAGAGTTCATAAAAAATAAAATCATTTAAATTTTTTCAAATTTAAAATATTTGAGGTCAAAAATTTATTATAATTATTTATTTGACAAAATATCACAGAATTTTTTAATTCACATCCAAAATATTGAATTCGGATCACACCTAAAGAAGTGATGCAAATTCAGTGCAACGGCTGTTGAAATGGAGGACTTCCGTCCTATGACAAGCCCATGTTAAATTCATCGCTTCTGCGTCAATTTTGCACCACTTCCGGATCCAAAAAGAACATTTTCATTACTTTTTTGGCGACGCATTTTTTGCTGGGTATATATAGCCCCCATATAAACCGATCCCCAGATTTGACCTCCGGTGCCTTTTGGAGAAGCAAAATTCATCCGATCTGGTTGAAATTTGATACGTGGTGGTAGTATATGATATTTAACAACCATGCCTAAAGTGGTCCATATCAGTCCATAATCATATATAGGCACCATACAAACCGATCCCGATATTTGGTTTTGGAGCCACTTGGAGGAGCAAATTTCATCCGAGTCAGTTGAAATTTGGTACATTGTGCTAGTATACGGCCGTTAACAACCATGCCTAACAAAGTCCACATCGGTCTATAGTTATATATAACCCTCAGATAAATCGATCCCCAATCACAAAAAATTGGTCCATATCAAGTTCATAATTGTATATAGCCCCCATATAGGCGACCCCCATATTTCAATTTTGGCTCTCTACGTACCGTGCAAAAGTCCATATCGATTCGTAATTATTTGCAGACTTACCTATACATACCTTTTTTGTCTAATATATACCACGTATGGACTAACTCACAATTTAGAAAACGATGTTAAGAAGTTTTAAGATACCACAACCCAAGTAATTCGATTGTGGTTGACAGTCTTTCGTAGAAGTTTCTAAGCAATCCATGGTGGGGGGTACATAAGATTCGGCCTGGCCGAACTTACGGCCGTATTTACTTGTTTCAATTTAATATGGTGAACCGATTTCAAGTTATTCCAATATATGCAGCGGAAGTGCCTTAATTTTGAACATAACGGTATATCTCGAAAGTCGAGCTGATAAAAAAAAACCAAGTGCAGATTTGGATTCAGCGACCTCAAATTTGTGAAAATTTGCTATAAATTTGAAATCAACACAAAAAAAGGTCAATTTTGTTTGTGTTATCAAAAGTGAGTATTTTCAAATGTTTGGCCTGAGAATTCACTTACGGGTATTTCTTGATACATAATGTTTATGTTCGTTTTTTACTAGACAAGAATATGAAGTGACTTGCCTTTCGAAATAGAGGAAAAAATCTATTTGTTTTTTTTTCGTTTGGAATACGAAAGAAAGCTTTCGTTCGATATATTGGGGCTATACCAAAACATGGACCTATACTCACCATTTTGGGCACACCTCCTTATGCTCTTAAAATACCTCTAGATTTCAAATTTCAGGAAAATTGGATAAAAACACTGTTTTTATAAGCCCATCTTCGAACTTGACCTGCCTGCAGACAAAAGACGAGTTTGTGCGAAATTTCAGCACGATTACTTCATTATTGAAGACTGTAGCATGATTACAACAGACAGACAGTCGATTTCCGACTGTCTGTCTGTTTTGGTATATCTCCTATATAGACCGATCTCCAGATTTTATTTCTTGGGCTTATAGAAGCCGTAGTAGAGTATCGGTTCTAGAGGTGTGCACGTGAGTAATAGTTTACTCACGCTCACGCACACTCACGACAGAAAAATCATACTCACGCACACTCACGCACGATATTTTTTGGTAGGACTCACGCTCACGCACACTCACGAAAAGAAAATTTGTATTCACGCACACTCACGCACGAAAATGTCGTGACTCACAAAAAATACCGTGACTCACGAAAAATACCATGAATCACGAAAATTATCGTGACTCACGAATAATTTTATGATTAATTTACCTTACCGAAACATGAGCATTATTCAAATCGAGAGTGTTATTAAACTCTTAACATCTCAGGTGTCACTAGAATTGTAATTGATTTTAACTCTTAAGCGTTTTATGGTGGTGAACAGGAATATTGTCGTTAGTGTAATTCGTTACTCACGCACACTCACGAAGATATTATTTTCGTGACTCACGCACGACATTTTGGTTTGTTAATCACGCTCACGCTGTTGAGTCACGACAATTTCGTGTCACGTGCACACCTCTAATCGGTTCATGTTTTGATATAGCCCCCATATAGACCAATCTCCCGATTTTATTTCATGGACTTCTAGAAACCGTAGTTTTTATCAAATTTGTACGAAATTTGAAATCTAGAATTATTTTACGACCATAAAGAGGTGCGTCGAAAATGGTAAGTATCGGTCAATGTTTTATTATAGCCCCCATATAGGCCGATCTCCCAATTATACTTTTTGGGCTTGTAGAAACCGTAGTTTTTATCCGATTTGCCTGAAATTGTATTTTAGACTCAAGTAAACGTGTATCGGATTTAATTTTTACCGGTCCATATGGTAAGGCCTCCATATAGACCGATTTCACTTCTTGAGTGTATAGAAGATCACTGATCATTAAAATTTCTTGAAAGTGAATGTAAAATTTCCATATTTTCTCGTAATCATTTAAATAATGGGGGTGAAAATCTACAGATTTTAGATTTCCAATCAAGATGTTATTTCATCATTTTCTTGCATACTTATAAGAGATGTTAATGATTCTTCTAAAACTCAAACACAATGGTTCTTATAAATCCAAAATCTGATATAGTCTTCATAGGTAAAATCTTTAAATTTATCTTCGGGAAGTGTACAAGTTCTACTTGGGAGTACAAGCTCTACTTGGGAGAATATCGGTCATCAAACCCCTCTGAAATTTTAAAGGAAACTATAATATTTTATTCATGGTGGTCAATTTTAGCATCCGAAGGCAACGTACGCTGTAACTCAAACATGACGCTTACCCAAAGCGATTTGCGGCCAATTTCAAGTAACTGCATTTGGTGTCTTGCCTATAAAGATAAAGAGAGAGAGAGAGACAGAGAAAGTTGTGAAAAAGAAATATTCGTAATAGTGAGTCGACCAAAGTGTCCGCAGCTTCGAATAACTCTGACCGATCCCAGTGCTTATATGATTGGACCAGGTGAGGGTGTTGTTAAAAACTACACCCAGATTCTTAACAGTCGTAACATTTGTAATGCGTTCATTATTTATTCTAGCATCTAACATAAGGAAGGTATTGAACTAGAAAAACCATTATTTTAAAGATAAGAAATCTGTAGCCTCACGATAATATTTTTTTTCAATGCCTATTCCACAGTGTGTCGCAGGGTATAAAAAACGCAGACTTTTTCTTTGGAAATTCATATCAAGTGCATATTTCTTATCTTATCATATAATCGTATTTAGACATTCAATTACTACAATATATTGGAAATTACATAGAATACCACAAATCTAACAACTCATAATAAATAGTCCAAATTTATGACTTATAAGGAAAATGATTACAAAAACCAATGCTGGTATATAAACATTTGTAATAGATAATACAAGACAGTACTTTAATGTAGTTCTTCGTAAAAGGAATTAAGTTTCCAAATTTTGTTACAAGTTCACGAAATATCTATTTAAAATGCGTTTTCGATTCTTATCGTTTATGTTAGTGTGGATCACTACTCAAGCGGCGCCCTCATTCAAACATAATCCAGAAATTGATCTATTGGATTTTATGTCACGGTCAAACCATCTACTACAACGTAACCCGTTAAGAACCACAGCATGTTTTGACTACTTTCTACCAAAGTTGACTGAATTGGTTGAAAAATATGAAAATGAGAACGTGTTGTGTTCAACGAAAGCTGATGAAAAAAGAGAGGAATTGGAAGAATCGAATGGAGAACGTATTAAGGATTTAACAGAACGGTCAAACGAAGCCTGTAATAATGTCAAGCATTGTAAAGAAACTGAATCAGCAAAATCGATATTCGAATGTTACGTTGATGAGGTAAGAACTTCATTTTCATACCTTTGAGTCCTGATGTTCTTAGATTTTCGGCCACTTCATTTTAGGGTGCTCTCAGTAGTAAATCGTTGCACAGTGTTTCAAACGATGCTAGTGTTCTATTGGCCAACTTAAAAGAATTACTACGGCGCATTGATAGCGATGAGTACCTATGCTTTACAGAAAACAAAATTCAATATGAAAATGATTCCGCTGCTCTTTATGAGGAATTATCCAAATGTATTGATGGAACAAATGATATTCCTACAACTGTAAATCCTCCGGTAACAACTACAGAAAAAGAAGAGACAACAGAATCTACATCGACAAAACCCGAGGAAGATACCACAGAATCTACATCGACAAACCCCGAGGAAGATACCACAGAATCTACATCGACAAAACCTGAAGAAAATACAACAGAATCTACATCGACAAAACCCGAAGAAGACACAACAGAATCTACATCGACAAAACCCGAAGAAGACACAACAGAATCTACATCGACAAACCCCGAGGAAGATACCACAGAATCTACATCGACAAAACCCGAAGAAGACACAACAGAATCTACATCAACTAAACCTGAAGAAGATACAACAGAATCTACATCGACAAACCCCGAGGAAGATACCACAGAATCTACATCGACAAAACCTGAAGAAAATACAACAGAATCTACATCGACAAAACCCGAAGAAGACACAACAGAAGCTACATCGACAAAACCCGAAGAAGACACAACAGAATCTACATCGACAAACCCCGAGGAAGATACCACAGAATCTACATCGACAAAACCCGAAGAAGACACAACAGAATCTACATCAACTAAACCTGAAGAAGATACAACAGAATCTACATCGACAAAACCCGAAGATGATACAACGGAATCTACATCGACAAAACCCGAAGAAGACACAACAGAATCTACATCGACAAACCCCGAGGAAGATACCACAGAATCTACATCGACAAAACCAGAAGAAGACACAACAGAATCTACATCAACTAAACCTGAAGAAGATACAACAGAATCTACATCGACAAAACCCGAAGATGATACAACGGAATATACATCGACAAAACCCGAAGAAGATACCACAGAATCTACAACGACAAAACCCGAAGAAGACACAACAGAATCTACATCAACTAAACCTGAAGAAGATACAACAGAATCTACATCGACAAACCCCGAGGAAGATACCACAGAATCTACATCGACAAAACCTGAAGAAAATACAACAGAATCTACATCGACAAAACCCGAAGAAGACACAACAGAATCTACATCGACAAAACCCGAAGAAGACACAACAGAATCTACATCGACAAACCCCGAGGAAGATACCACAGAATCTACATCGACAAAACCCGAAGAAGACACAACAGAATCTACATCAACTAAACCTGAAGAAGATACAACAGAATCAACCTCGACAAAACCCGAAGAAGATACGTCAACAACAACGACAGAAACTCCAATTAAATCCAATGCTGAGTCTTTGGGTTCTTTTTTAGGCAACCCATCGGGCCCTTTTGGGCACTCTTATACAGCGCATTCTTCCTCACTACATCATCCCTTATCAGGGATAAATTTATACTCCGATAGAGCTGATAGAAAAGTAGTGAACGAAGAATTATTTACAAAACTAAAACATGTTTTTAAATTCCAAATTTAACTTTCTGTTAAATATTGTCGACTTTTAATGATACACTATACATTAATGTAGTATTAAATAACAATTATCTTAAAATTTGTGTTCTATTTTTTTATAATAGAGGTATAATTAAAATATTTAAAATGCAACCATAAAAAGTATATAAATTATTATTATATTATAAATTATTAACGATGTTCGTCTGTCTGGCTCTTTTATTCACGACATAATGAAGCTAAATTGTCTGAAATTGGATATGCATGAAAGCCTCCGACAGTTTTTAAAGTTATGAACCTGCCTTTTGTAGTTTAGAATGGACCTAAAATCATATAGATTTAATTGTAGTAGCGCCACTCACATTAAAATAATGACGTTGCTATCAAACATGCCCTGACCTTGCAGAAAAGGAAAATTCACAACTTTACAATCTCTTTCAAAATTATTATAATAGCCCCCCAAAAAAAAACTCGTCAGTGCCAAAGTACGGCATGTATCTTATGCAAGGTTTCGAAGACCCGCTTTTCAAACAAAGGATCATCGTTTTTATACCAGTTGCAGCGTAATATTAATAAATCCCTCTGAGTTATTTTTTCGGAAGAGCAATACTGAAAAATATATTGTCATGAGACAAAGATTCCTTGTCTTTAAAATACGAACGCGAGTTTAGCTTAGTATAGAAGATACATTTCTCATATAACATTTTTTTCCACCGCAAGCCAAATCTGAAGGTCGGTTTATATGGGCGCTATACCTACAAATGGTCCGATATTGCCCATTTACCATAAGACCTACGTCAATAATAGCTATTTGCACCAATGTTTCCACCACGACTCTATGGGGTTTGAAACAAATATTTCGATGTGTTACAAACGAAATGATAAATTTAATATTGTCCCCTTCCCTTCCCCCCTCGTCCTATAGTGGAGGATATATTAAACTACACGATATAGAAAACGAATGCGGAGCAATAACATATACATTTTTCTATTACACTTCCTTCTTTTATGTTCATATAAAACCATGTTCAATCCACTTATAAATACAGAAATTAACACAGAAATTATACTTGTAGAGTGTAAATAGTTCTAATGGCTTTATTTATTGTTGGTTTCCAACATTAATCTACTGTGGTTTATTTACAATGTATAGGATAGAACCGATAAAGTTTTAAGACATAAATAACTCGTCCAATATCAGTGCTGGAAACAGAATACAAGAAATTCCGTTTGGGAAAATCATGTTCAAAAATTCAATATAATACATTATTTTTTGTTAGACAGTTACGGGTGGGTTGAGGGATTCAAACATACACGCGTTCAAATCATCTGTAGCCTGAGCCGAAGCACTTTCGAATTGCAATTTATTTTCTGCCATACAAGTCCTCTCTTCACTATCAATACGACGTAGTGCTTCATTTAAAGATAAAGAGATCTTTTTGGCATCGTTAGAGACTTTAGTCAAAGCTTTAGATCCTTCTAAACCCTAGTGGAGAATGTTCTATTAGAAATGGAAAGTTTCTTTCTTTTTTTGTGGACTTACCTCATTGGCAAAGCATTCCAATTTCAATGAAGCCGTAGTCAAATCTTGACATTTGCTAATATTTTCACAAACCGAATTGGTTCTTTTGGCCAAATCTTTTTGATCGGCTTCTGACTCCTTTTCAACTTTAGCTCTTTCCGATTCAGCTTTAGTGGTACATCCCTTACTGCCATCTTCATATTCTTGAGTAATTTCAGTAATTTTCTCTTTATATTCCTCAGTGCATTTCGCTATACCTTCAGGATTACGCAGAATGATATCAGCTGAACGTGAAAATAATTCAAATAAACTGATTTTATCCAAGGGATTCACCGAAAGATCCTTCACATTTTGTCCACTAGTATATGGCAAAGAAATAGCCATGGATAAGCCACAAAAGAAAATAATAGAAAATAATCCGACGTTCTTCATAATCGAACTATTCTATGGGCCCACTTTGAAATCAATGCAAATTTGACCCAATAGGCAATGCGTTTTTGTCCCCTGTTGTGAAATTTCCACACTATACTGTCTTACAGTATTATTATTACTTTGTTTTTATATATTACACTATAAGTGTTTTTTATTACTTAGTTTATTGTCTCCATCATTATCAAATATGAAATTGTTTGTTGTGTGAATTTGTTTTTGTTTCTTGTAATCAAAAATCGTACTCGAACTTATCTTCAATTATATTGCAAGTTCCTAGAAATATTTAGAACTTTATTCCAAATTCATTGCAAATAGAAACCAAAATGCTTGCACAAGAGGAACATATAGCACGAAGCTACGTGTTATAACCGCGATTGCCACTCATTACAAAAATAATCTACCAACATCTGAAGAAACTTTTACCAAACATCTATTAAAAAAACAAATTTTGACATTTTTGGTCAATTTTTTGTCGATAGTGAAGGTTAGGTTAGGTGGCAGCCCGATGTATCGGCTCACTTAGACTATTCAGTCCATTGTGATACCACATTGGTGAACTTCTCTCTTATCACTGAGTGCTGCCCGATTCCATGTTAAGCTTAATGACAAGGGACCTCCTTTTTATAGCCGAGTCCGAACGGCGTTCCACATTGCACTGAAACCACTTAGATAAGCTTTGAAACCCTCAGAAACGTCACCAGCATTACTGAGGTGGGATAATCCACCGCTGAAAAACTTTTTGGTGTTCGGTCGAAACAGGAATCGAACCCACGACCTTGTGTATGCAAGGCGGGCATGCTAACCATTGCACCACGGTGGCTCCCAAATGGTGGATAGTGAAAATATTTTTTTTCGTAGAAAGAAATTTACTATTTTATTTAAAAGTTTTTTTTTCAATATTTGCAATATCATACATCTTGATCTCTCTTATTAGCGACAATTTTTATACCCTTCACCACTACTGTGGTACAGGGTATAATAAGTTTGTGCATTTGTTTATACCCTTCACCACTACTGTGGTACATGGTATAATAAGTTTGTGCATTTGTATGTAACGCCAAGAAATAGTGGTCATATACCCATCTTTTAGTATACCGATCGGCTTAGAATTAAATTCTGAGTCGATTTAGCGATGTCCGTCTGTCTGTCTGTCCGTCCGTCTGTCTGTATATGTAATTTTGTGCACAAAGTACAGGTCGCAGTTTAAGTCCGATCGTCCTCAAATTTGACATAACGTCTTTCTTCGGGTAGAAGACAATCGCTATTGGTTTTGGAAAAAATCGGTTCAGATATAGCTGCCATATATAGTTATCACTGCCAAATATCAGCTAAATCGGTTCAGATTTATATATAGCTCCCATATATATCTTTCGTCCGATTTGGACTTATATGGCCCCAAAAGCGAGAGTTTTGCCCTGATTTGCTTCAAATTTTGCACAACGAGTACGTTTAATAGTATCGTTCATTGTACCAAATTTAGTTGAAATCGGTGCAGATTTAGATATAGCTCCCATATATATCTTTCGACCGATTTGGACTTATATGGCCCAAAAGCCAGAGTTTTGCCCTGATTTGCTTCAAATTTTGCACAACAAGTACGTTTAATAGTATCGTTAAGTGTTCTTAATTTGGTTAAAATCGGTTCAGATTTAGATATAGCTCCCATATATATCTTTCGTCCGATTTGGATTTATATGGCCTCAAAAGCCAGAGTTTTGCCCTGAGTTGCTTGAAATTTTGCACAAGGAGTACGTTTTATAGTATCGTTAATTGTGCAAAATTTACTTGAAGTCGGTTCAGATTTAGATATAGCTCCCATATATATCATTCGCCCGATTTGGACTAATATGCCCACAGAGGCAAAAGTGCTACTCTGATTTACGTGAAATTTTGCAGAGGGAGCAGAATTGAACTTGAAACTTTACACAGGCAGTAGAATTAAGGTTCTGCATATGCGTGTTTATTTTGGTTGAAATCGGTTCAGATTTTGATATAGCTCCCATATATATCTTTCGCCCGATTTTCGGTCATATGACCACAGAGGTCAATGTTGTTATCCGATTTACGTGAAATTTTGCACAGGGAGTACATTCAACATAGTAACTATGCATGTGAAATTTGATTGCAATCGGTTCAGATTTCGATATAGATTCCATATATATGTTTTTCCTAATTAGGCAAAACTGACCGAAATACCTACATTTTCCTTATCAAATCGCCACGGCTAAGTCGAAAACTTATCAAAGTGACTCAAATTTTCCTATTACTCTATTACACATCTATCGACCGATAAATCATAAATACACTTTTGCGAAGTTGCCTCAAAATTGGTTCATATTTAAATGTTTCCTATATTTTTTTTACTAACATTGTGTTCCACCTCAGCGCATTAGCCGACTTAAATGTAAAATCTATAAGTATTGCAGAACTCTGTACAGATCTGCTCAGATATACAGAATATATGTGTATGGATTCATATAGCATCCAACACATGGACGGTTTGATATGGTATCGAAAATGTGGACTTACAAAGTGGTGAAGGGTATAATATAGTCGGCCCCGCCCGACTTTAGACTTTCCTTACTTGTTTCGGTATATAAATATCCCTTGAATTGCAAATGTGTTGACTTTTAAATGTTATAACGATTTGAGCTTGCACCAACAAGGAAAGTGACTACTTCTACAAAAAGGAGAACTTACAATGGATTAGTATCATCTAAAACGAAACTTTAAGTTTTTAAAGTAATTGGTTTATAGAAAATTTTGACATCACTTTATTTCTATAGAAAATTTTATCAAAATTTAGATTCGATAAAAAAATTTTATTTCTAAAGGAAATTTTATAAAAATTTAACTTCTATAGAAAATTTTATCAAAATATTACTTCTATATAATTTTTCTCAAACTTTTATTTCTGTAGAAACATTTGTTAAATTTTTATTTCTATAGAAACATTTGTCAAAATTTGATTTCTCTAGAAGGTTTTGCCAAAGTTTGATTTCTCTAGAAAACTTTGTCAAAATTTTATTTCTATAGAAAATTTTGTCAAAATTTTATTTCTATAGAAAATTTTGTCAAAATTTTATTTCTATAGAAAATTTTGTAAAAATTTTATTTCTATAGAAAATTTTGTCAAAATTTATTCTATAGAAAATTGTTCTCAACATTTTATTTCTATGGAAAAATTTGTTAAAATTTTACTTCTAAAGAAAGTTTTATCAAAATTTAATTTCTATAAAAATTTTTATACATTTTTTTTTCCAAAGGAAAAATTTTCAAAATTTTATTTCTATAAAAAATTTTGTCGAAATATTACATCTATATAAATTTTTGTCAAAGTTTTATTTCTGTATAAACATTTGCAAAATTGTATGTCTGTAGAAACATTTGTCAAAATTTTATTTCATTTCATTTCTATAGAAAATTTTATTTCTATAGAAAGTTTTGTCAAAATTTTATTTCTATAGAAAATTTTACAAAATTTTATTTCTATAGACAATTTTTTCTCTACACTAATAGAAAGGTTTCGTTATATTAACGAAATGTGTCGTTAAAAGTCAGCCAATGAAACAAATTCGTTAATACAACGAAATTTTTCGTTATTATAACGAATTTTCTGTAAATTAACTTAACTTTTCATACTATTAACGAATATTTCCATTCTATTAATGAAATTGTTTCGTAATATCAATGAAAATTTTTCGTTGGCTGAATTTTAATGAAATTTTCTTTGCGTGTAGAAAATTTTGTCAAAATTCTATAGAAAATTTTATTTTATAAATACATATTTATATTTATTTTGTCAAAATTTTATTTCTATAGAATATTTACTCAAAATTTTATTTCTAAACAAGTAAGGCAAGTCTAAAGTCGGGCGGGGCCGACTATATTATACCCTTCACCACTTTGTAAGTCCACATTTTCGATACCATATCAAATCCGTCCATGTGTTGGATGCTATATGAATCCATACACATATATTCTGTATATCTGAGGAGATCTGTACAGAGTTCTGCAATACTTATAGATTTTACTTTTAAGTCGGCTAATGCGCTGAGGTGGAACACAATGTTAGTAAAAAACAAGTAAGGAAAGTCTAAAGTCGGGCGGGGCCGACTATATTATACCCTGCACCACTTTGTAGATCTAAATTTTCGATACCATATCACATCCGTCAAATGTGTTTGGGGCTATTTATAAAGGTTTGTCCCAAAAACATACATTTAAATATCACTCGATCTGGACCGAATTAGATAGACTTCTGCAAAATCTATAGACTCAAAATTTTAGTCGGCTAATGCACTAGGGTGGAACACAATGTTAGTAAAAAAATATGGGAAACATTTAAATCTGAAGCAATTTTAAGGAAACTTCGCAAAAGTTTATTTATGATTTATCGCTCGATATATATGTATTAGAAGTTTAGGAAAATTAGAGTCATTTTTACAACTTTTCGACTAAGCAGTGGCGATTTTACAAGGAAATTGTTGGTATTTTGACCATTTTTGTCGAAATCAGAAAAACATATATATGGGAGCTATATCTAAATCTGAACCGATTTCAACCAAATTTGGCACGCATAGCTACAATGCTAATTCTACTCCCTGTGCAAAATTTCAACTAAATCGGAGTTAAAAATTGGCCTCTGTGGTCATATGAGTGTAAATCGGGCGAAAACTATATATGGGAGATATATCCAAATCTGAACCGATTTCAACCAAATTTGGCACGCATAGTTACAATGCTAATTCTACTCCCTGTGCAAAATTTCAACTCAATCGGAGTTAAAAATTTGCCTCTGTGGGCAAATGAGTGTAAATCGGGCGAAAACTATATATGGGAGATATATCCAAATCTGAACCGATTTCAACCAAATTTGGCACGCATAGTTACAATGCTAATTCTACTCCCTGTGCAAAATTTCAACTCAATCGGAGTTAAAAATTTGCCTCTGTGGGCAAATGAGTGTAAATCGGGCTTAAACTATATATGGGAGCTATATCTAAATCTGAACCGATTTGACTGATATTTTGCAAGTTTTTCGAGACCCATAAAATATTCGGATGTACGGAATTTGAGGAAGATCGGTTGATATACACACCAATTATGACCAGATCGGTGAAAAATATATATGGCAGCTATATCTAAATCTGAACCGATTTTTTCCAAAATCAATAGGGATCGTCTTTCAGCCGAAACCCTATACCAAATTTTAGGACAATCGGACTAAAACTGCGAGCTGTACTTTGCACACAAAAATACATCAACAGACAGACAGACAGACAGACGGACAGACAGACAGACAGACAGACAGACAGACAGACAGACGGACATCGCTAAATCGACTCAGAATTTAATTCTAAGCCGATCCGTATACTAAAAGGTTGGTCTATGATTACTCCTTCTTGGCGTTACATACAAATGCACAAACTTATTATACCCTGTACCACAGTAGTGGTGAAGGGTATAAAAAGTTTATTTCTGTATAAAATTTATCAACATTTTATTTCTATATAAAGAATGTCAAAATTTTATTTCTATAGAATATTTACTAAAAAATTTTTTTTCTATACAAACCAACTGTGGAAACCGGTGTTATAACCGATTTCTACCAGTTTCACATATGTGTCGTGAAGAAACATTATTGGCCAAATTTTGGTATAAGTTTTCCTACTCGTATACACACAATAATAATTCCTTTCCTCTCAAACGAAATTCTAGAAAAACAAACATCGTTTACAATTTTAATTTTAATGTAAAAATTAATTAATTAAGAAAAGTCACAAAATATTTTTACGTGGTACGCAACAAAAATTGTAGGATGCCCAACTTATACCATATTAAGAACAAATTTCTTTAAAATAATGAAATTTTAATTAAAAGAAAGTTTATAATAATATTTGCTTCAAAAACTATTTTATTAAAATTAGGAAACACATTTTGGAAATTTGCGTCCCTCCCATAAAGTCTTATATCTTTGAACAAAGACAAATTTTCTTTGGCTCGGAATCGATAACAGAATCCTTAAGGAAGAGTCAAAATCTTTGGATCCTAGAAATTTTTGGAGGGTAATTATGTCATTCCGAAATAGTGGTTTCAGGCCTCCATAAAGTCGATATATTTTCGGCAGTGGTGGAATTCTGAGTCGATCTAATAATGTCCGTCCGTCCATCCATCTGTTAATCACGCTAACCGAAATAAGGTTAGGTTAGGTTAGGTGGCAGCCCGATGTATCAGGCTCACTTAGACTATTTAGTCCATTGTGATACCACATTGGTGAACTTCTCTCTTATCATTGAGTGCTGCCCTATTCCATGTTAAGCTCATTGACAAGGGACCTCCTTTTTATAGCCGAGTCGGAACGGCGTTCCACATTGCAGTGAAACCACTTAGAGAAGCTTTGAAACCCTCAGAAATGTCACCAGCATTACTGAGGTGGGATAATCCACCGCTGAAAAACTTTTTGGTGTTCGGTCGAAGCAGGAATCGAACCCACGACCTTGTGTATGCAAGGCGGGCATGCTAACCATTGCACCACGATGGCTCCCGAAATAAACATGCTTGAAACTTGACACAAGTTGTTGTTATTGATGTAGGTCAGATGATATTGCAAATATCGACAAATTAAGGTGAAACTCTGGCCTCGAGGGACAATTAAGCGCATTTCGGGTGAAATGAGGTTGCCAATAAATTTGGTTATCACAACCAATCTGTATTCTCTGTGCATGCACATTTTGGCATTTGTAGCAACTATCTGTTGGCAGTTGTGTCACCCGACTAATTCGGTCGACTCAATCGAGTTATGGGAGATGCAACTAATACTGCATATGGAGTTGATTGTATCAACCTATGGAATTGGTCATTGTTCCCTTCTTCATTTGCTTGTGTCACCCAACGACTGATTCGCTCGACACAACTAATACAACATATGGCGTTGGTTGGGTTTGCTGACGACATCGGTTGTAGTTACCATCCTCATTCGGTTGTGTTGCCCAACTTTAATAATAATCATAACCAAATTAAAAATCAATTCCTTCCCAATTAAATATTATATTTGTTGATTTAAATATAATTATATTGGTAGAAATAAATAAAAATATAATGTTTTTGATATCAAAAGATGATGATTGCATTTCAAAATGTTTAGCGATTATGTTGGTTGTAAATAAAGTGGGGAATAAAACCAAAAATTGTGCATTGGCTATACACGGCAGTGGTTAGACCTATAATGCTATATGGTGTTGTAGTCTGGTGGCCGGCACTTCAGAAACCGATTTATTTAGATAAAGTTCAGCGTATGGCGTGTTTGTGTATTTCAGGCGCATTCAGCAAGACAGGAACAAATTCCCTTAATGTAATGCTGCATCTATTGCCTTTAGCCATTTTGGCCAAACAGTCAGCTGCAACAACGGCTGTGCGGTTGCGCGAACTATCGCTGTGGTCGGAAAAAGGTTACGGTCACAGTTCTGTCCTCAAAATAATGCCAGATGTGCCTAACGTAGTGGATTACACTTTGGCGAGTCCACTTTTCGACAAAAAGTTTGAGACTCTAATCCCCAACAGTGAGGCGTGGTGCACACAGACCCCGGGGAATAAAGAATATATAGATTTCTACACTGATGGCTCCAAATTGGATGGACAAGTGGGGTTCGGAGTATATTCTAATGATCTGGAACTTCGAATAGCGAAAAGATTACCTAATCACTGTAGTGTTTTTCAGGCTGAAATATTAGCAATAAGAGAGGTGGCGAATTGGCTGAGAAGTAATGTTCCAAAAAATGTGGGCATTAATATATACTCATACAGTCAACCTGCAATAAAATCCTTGGACTCTGTGTTCCTCAACTCGAAAACGGCCATCGACTGCCGCAAATCTCTCAATGAGATGGCTGAGCAGTACAATATTCACCTAATATGGGTGCCTGGCCATAGGAACATACCGGGGAACTGCGAAGCGGATGAGTTGGCAAGGCTAGGGACTACCTTACATATTCCAGGGGAACTAGAATTTGTTGGTATGCCACTAGCTACCTGAAAGCTCATGCTGCGTGAGAAGGCTGTAATGATGGCAAATGTTCGATGAGAGAATTGCAAGGGTTGTAACGACACCAAGCAAATATGGCCCCATTTCAACTTAAACCGCACACTAGATATGCTAATGTTCTCGAGACGTCAGATATCACTCCTGATATCTGCTATAACGGGTCGCTGCCTGATAGGCGATTTTGCAAAAACTATTGGCGCGAAGTATAATGACTATTGTATGAGCTGTCATGATGCGGAGGAAAAAGAATCAATTAAACACCTCTTGTGAGAGTGTCCTTCATTTTGTGTAAAGCGCAAGCAACTTTTAGGAGCATATAGCTTCAGATTACTGGCGGATCTGGAAAACGTTAACTTAAGCAGTCTGCTAATGTTTTTGGAACAATCTGGTTGGTTCAACAAAGAAAAATAATCAAGAAGGTTCAGCGGTTAAAACAAGAAGTGCCCATATGTAATAGGTACTTTTAGTTAATGTGGTATCGCAATGGACTGAATAGTCTAAGTGAGCCTGAATCTTAATCGGGCTGCCACTTTAACCTAACCTAACCTAACCTAACCTTGGTTGTAAATCAGCTCATATACCCTTCCCCATGAATTGGCGAAATCATCCTAAGCGGCAAAATAAATTAAAATTTGATTAACAAAATGATTCGTATATTTCCGTCTCGAAAATAGCTAAATACGACAGGAAGATCGACCGCGCCGAATTTTAAATACCCAACACCATGGAGGGCTTATAAAAATTTTTCTATATCGCAATAAATAACATTAATATCTGGACCAATTTAGATGTATGGATATGGACGTAAAATTGTAAAAATCTGTATTATCGGAATTGTAGCAGTTTACAAATATTTACGGACCACCCTATTTGTGTCATGTTGATGCTTTATATAATCTTAACCCAGAAAGTTTGGTTCAAATGGTGTTTGTTTTGGGGGGTAGGGAATAAATTTCACACTTAAACATTTAAGAAAATGGGATGATCACATCATACACTGGACGATGCTAGGGATAAATAGCTGTAGAAACTGCATCACTTGGTATATAAAACTGGTATCCCGCAGTACAATGGACCAATGGTATACAAATTGAGCAATGTAGCCGTTTTCCTTTGCAAAGACAATTACCAACTAAACATATAGAATTGGAAATTGGGGTATATCCCAATCCGTTTTCGAGCATATAAAGTAATCAGGACCTACCTGATGTTTCCAATCTTTAAGGTTTTTGTATGTAGCATCGTGGGGGTTAATTTCCAATCATGTGCGCTTTCACTTCTCACGCTATCTTGATCTGGTCTTAAGAATAGAACCAGTGTGGTAAACATAGAATATTTGTTGATACACTAGATAACAGGTTGGCTGATAAGTCCCCGGTCTAACAAAGAAAAACACATTTTTTGGTCACAATTCGTTTTTATTATTCAACATAGTTCCCTCCACGAGCGATACCACGATTATAACGACCTTGCAATTTTCTGATACCATTTTGGTAGTACTCCTTCGGTTTTGCCTCAAAATAGGCCTCAGTTTCGGCCATCAACTCTTCATGCAGGCAAATTTTTTCCCTGCGAGCATCCTTTTGAGGTCTCAGAACAAGAAAAATTCGCTGGGGGCCAGATCTGGAGAATACGTTGGGTGGGGTAGCAATTCGAAGCCCAATTCATGAATTTTTGCCATCGTTATAAATGACTTGTGGCACGGTGCGTTGTCTTGGTGGAACAACAGTTGTTTCTTCATATGGGGCCGTTTGCCGCCATTTCGACCTTCAAACGCTCCAATACTGCCATATAATAGTCACTGTTGATGATTTTTCCCTTCTCAAGATAATCGATAAAAATTATTCCATGCGCATCCCAAAAAACAGAGGCCATTACTTTGCCAGCGGACTTTTGAGTCTTTCCACGCTTCGGAGACGGTTCACCGGTCGCGGTCCACTCAGCCGACTGTCGATTGGACTCAGAAGTGTAGTGATGGAGCCATGTTTCATCCATTGTCACATATTGATGGAAAAACTCTGGTGTATTACGAGTTAACAGCTGCAAACACCGCTCAGAACCATCAACACGTTGTTGTTTTTGTCAAATGTGAGCTCGCGTGGCACCATTTTGCACAGAGCTTCCGCATATCCAAATATTGATGCATGATATGACCAACACGTTTCTTTGATATCTTTAAGGCCTCTGCTATCTCGATCAACTTCATTTTAGGTCATTCAAAATCATTTTGTGGATTTTTTTGATGTTTTCGTCGGTAACTACCTCTTTCGGGAGTTCACTGCGTTCACCGTCCTCCGTGCTCATTTCACCACGCTTGAATTTTGCATACCAATCAATTATTGTTGATTTCCCTGGGGCAGAGTCCGGAAAGTCATTATCAAGCCAAGTTTTTGCTTCCCCATTTTTCCCTTCAGAAAACAGTATTTTATCAAAACACGAAATTCCTTTTTTCCATTTTTTCACAATAACAAAAGTTGTTTCACAAAAGACGCTCTATCTCACAAACTAATTGTCTTACAGACGTCAAATTTTGACACGAATCATTTGAAGGTTGGTACTATATAAAAATAATATGCATTTAATACTAGCGACGCCATCTATGTGTCAGACCGGGGACTTATCAGCCAACCTGTTAGTAAACCAAAAAAAGTAACTGGCTGCCAATATATCTAACTCAACCTAACCAATGTACTCCCTCTCGAGATAAAGGAGACATTATTCTTTCTAAAAACTCGCAAACTGGCTGAGGCATAATGTTGCAACAAATGTTGACATAAATATGTACTATCACCAGCAACGGGCATAGATGACGCCTCGAAGCTTGGACCTCCACCGAAGCAGTAAATGTTCGCTCGAAGATTCTTTTTAACAATACCCACAAATTGAATGGTTGAAGTAGTACACCATTCAATTTGGGTGTATTGGTAAAAAGAATTGGGGGTATGGGATTTATTTAGGATCTCACACTGAAAAACAAACATGTCCGGTTCCAAAGATTGTATCTTTAGACTATTGATTCCAACCAAAGTATAGGAAAATAGAATTCATAAAATTCCTCTAGATTTCAAATTTCAGACAAATTGGATAAAAACTACGATTTCTATAAGCCCAAGACCCCAAATCGGGAGGTCGATTTATATGGGGACTATATCAAAACCTGGACCGATATAGCCCATCTTCGAACCTGACCTGCCTGCAGACAAAAGACGAGTTTGTGCAAAATTTCAGCACGATTGCTTCATTATTGAAGACTGCAGCGTGATTACAACAGACAGACAGACAGCCAGACAGACAGACGGACAGACATGGTTATATCGTCTTAGAATTTCTCCCTGATCAAGAATATATACTTTATATAGTCGGAAATCGATATTTCGATGTGTTACAAACGGCATGACAAAGTTTTTATACCCCCGTCACCATTCTACGGTGGTGGGTATATAAAGCTTATTTCAGAGAAATGCGTCATCTATGCTAAGCAAAATTCGCATACATATTTGAAGGACATGAAATCTTTGGTCTCACGTCAATATTTTTTTTAGTGCATGTAGTCGACTCCGTCCGACTTTAACTGGTTTTTAACTGGTATATTTTTAAAAGCATGCAATATATTCCTTTATTTGCGATGTCAACACGTTTCGTTATAACTTTTCATATTTTTTCGAGATAATTTTGGTTTTTACATAATTGTTGCCAATTTTATTGAAATTTAAAATTTAATCAAGCGTGGAGATCCTTTAAAGATATCCTCCTCAGGTTTAATGTCAATAGGAGTAGAAAGAGTTGTTGGAGAGCCTGTTGGCTCCGAGGTGTCCACAGTAGTTGAGGGGACATCTTCAGTCGAAGAACCTTCTGTTACCGTAGGTGAAGGAGCTGCAGTTGTTGGAATGGGAGTATCATTCAATATACAGGAATTCAACTCAGCATAAGCTTGAGTCGATTCCTTCTCATATTCCACCTTAGCTTTGGATTCACACAACTGCTCAATGGTCTGAGCTTGACGGATTTGCTCTTGCAGAAGAGCATATTGTGATGTAGCATTGGTGGATACAGTATACAATGTTTTGGCTTCAGTTGGACCCTAAACACAAAAGTGGTAATTATTATCTAGAGTCCCAAGGAAGAACACATCTTCATGTTTATTACCCACCTGATTTATATAACATTGGAAAATACTGTCGGCTGTAGCTGCATTTTCACACTGGGTAAGAATGGCACACGAATCATTTACTGTTTTGGCCAATTGGTCACGTTGTTCGGCTGTAGCATCGATGGCGGCCTGTTGTGACATCTGGAAAGCAGTAGTACAATTACCCAATTCATACTGGTATTCTTGGGCTGCTTCATCGATTAAGGGAATATAGTAGTTGAAACATTCCAAAGTTCTTGAAGGATTATCTTGTAGTGTCTGACTGGTACTAGCCAAAAAGTTCAGAATACTACGTTCGGGAACGAGAATATTTTGGCCACCAGACACCATAGCTACACAGGCTATGGTAAAAATAATGAAACTCTTTTGGAAAATCATGATCTGTTTTCTAACTTTTCAAATTAAATAGATTCGTTTTTCTTTTATAGACAAATATCACTGTTCGCTTAAAAATTTTTTAGCAACAACTGTTTGATAATATGTGAATGCAAACGTTTTTATAGTTTGCCCAATCACATCGATTAGACACTATATACATACATAGAAAAATGTGTCCATCATTAATGCTTCTATGCAACATCGATTTAGGCCTCATATCTCTATAGCAAAATATTGTTAAAAATTTTATTTGGACAGTGATTATGGCCATGAGTAACAAAATGCTAACCCAGCAAACATTTTTTTAGTTTTAAATTGAGAATATAAAGGGTTAACAAAGAGTCGTTAACAGAGAATGAACTTAGGGAGCCGAGCTGCCTTCGGCTATTTTTGGGCAGTCGACGACGCCGTCAATTAGGTCGGCAATTTAAAGAAATACGAACACCAGGTATGAATTAAATTAAAATTTGATTCACATTTGGTTGTTGAATTAATCTCGTAAATGTAGGCCAGAGTCGACAAGAAAAATTTTGTATCGGCCAAGCAGCTTCCACCGTTGGGTGAAACGGAATGCTAGCCACGAGCCACCATGGTGCAATGGTTAGCATTCCAGTCTGGCATACAAAGGGACATGGGTTCAATCCCAGTTTCGACAAAACACAATAAGAAAGAATTTTCTTCGCAAAAAGAACGAAAAAAATTGTTATTGTTTTACAAACAAAGATACTTTTCAAAAAGAACTTTTCAAAGAAACGAAGTGTTACGTTCTTTTAACGACATTTATTCTTCATAGTTGTATGTAAAACTTGTATTATGAAAAATGTTCGTATTTTTCTATGAAACCGTTTCGTAATCTTTATGAAAATGTTTTATGAAATAAAACGTACGAAAACAAGTATATACAGCAGTATGTTCGACAGGCCGAATCTTAAATACCCACCAACATGATTCAAATATAATAAAATAAAATTTCCTTTGAAAACTCTTCGTCATAGGTTTGATAATCTATAGAATCTTAGGGGGTTTGATGACAGATATTCTCCTAAGCAGATATTCTCAACCAGTATGCTTCCCGAAGATAAATTTAAAGATTCTATCTGTTAAGACGAGATCAGATCCTGCATTTATTACAATCATTTTTATTTAAGTGTCTCGTGTAAGTGTGCCAGAAAATGATCAAATAACGCTTTGAAATTTGGAAATTTTACTTTCAGTTTCATGCAATTTTCATGATCAGTGCGACTTCTATACTCTAAAGAAGTGAAGTCCGTCTATATTTGGAGGCCTTTCAAAATGGACCGATAAAAACGGAATCTGTTACAATTTCAGCAAATCATAACATGGACCGATACTCAACATTTTCACCACACCTATATGTAGTTCAAAAATATCTCTATATTACCTCAAAATACCTATATATATCGGTCTGTATGGGAGCTAAAAGGTTGGCTGATAAGTTCCCGGTCTAACAAAGAAAAACATATTTTTTTTGTCAAAATTCGTTTTTATTATTCAACATAGTTCCCTTCAAGAGCGATACAACGATTGTAACGACCTTCCAATTTCATTTTGGTAGTACTCCTTCGGTTTTGCCTCAAAATAGGCCTCAGTTTCGGCGATCACCTCCTCATTGCAGCCAAATTTTTTCCCTCCGATCATCCTTTTGAGGTCTGAGAACAAGAAAAAGTCGCTGGGGGCCAGATCTGGAGAATACGGTGGGTGGGGAAGCAATTCGAAGCCCAATTCATGATTTTTTGCATCGTTCTCAATGACTTGTGGGACGGTGCGTTGTCTTGGTGGAACAACACTTTCTTCTTCTTCATATGGGGCCGTTTTGCCGTGATTTCGACCTTCAAACGCTCCAATAACGCCATATAATAGTCACTGTTGATGGTTTTTCCCTTCTCAAGATAAAAAGTACGATAACAAGTATATACAGCAGTATGTTTATTACAATCATTGGATTTATTACAATCATTTTTATTTAAGTGTCTCGTGTAAGTGTGCCAGAAAATGATCAAATAACGCTTTGAAATTTGGAAATTTTACTTTCAGTTTCATGCAATTTTCATGATCAGTGCGCCTTCTATACTCTAAAGAAGTGAAGTCGGTCTATAGGGAGGCCTTTCAAAATGGACCGATAAAAACGGAATCTGTTACAATTTCAGCAAATCATAACATGGACCGATACTCAACATTTTCGCCACACCTATATGTAGTTCAAAAATATCTCTATATTACCTCAAAATACCTATATACCTCGGTCTGTATGGGAGCTAAAAGGTTGGCTGATAAGTTCCCGGTCTAACAAAGAAAAACACATTTTTTTGTCAAAATTCGTTTTTATACCCTCCACCATAGGATGGGGGGTATATTAACTTTGTCATTCCGTTTGTAACACATCGAAATATTGCTCTAAGACCCCATTCTCTAAGAAATTCTGAGTCGATCTGAGCATGTCCGTCCGTCCGTCCGTCCGTCCGTCTGTTGAAATCACGCTAACTTTCGAACGAAACAAGCTATCGACTTGAAACTTGGCACAAGGAGTTGTTATTGATGTAGGTCGGGTGGTATTGCAAATGGGCCATATCGGTCCACTTTTACGTATAGCCCCCATAGAAACGGACCCCCAAATTTGGCTTGCGAGGCCTAAGAGCAGCAAATTTCATCCGATCTGGCTGAAATTTGGTACATGGTGTTAGCATATGGTCTCTAACAACCATGCAGAAATTGGTCCACATCGGTCCATAATTATATATAGCCCCCATATAAACGGACCCCCAAATTTGGCTTGCGAGGCCTCTAAGAGAAGCAAATTTCATCCGATCTGGCTGAAATTTGGTACATGGTGTTAGCATATGGTCTCTAACAACCATGCAAAAATTGGTCCGCATCGGTCCATAATTATATATAGCCCCAATATAAACGGACCACCAAATTTGGCTTGCGAGGCCTCTAAGAGAAGCAAATTTCATCCGATCTGGCTGAAATTTGGTACATGGTGTTAGCATATGGTATCTAACAACCATGCAAAAATTGGTCCGCATCGGTCCATAATTATATAT
The DNA here is from genome assembly GCF_050003625.1 of Haematobia irritans. Taxonomy (NCBI): domain Eukaryota; kingdom Metazoa; phylum Arthropoda; class Insecta; order Diptera; family Muscidae; genus Haematobia; species Haematobia irritans. The sequence goes on from NC_134399.1 coordinate 88,441,656, forward strand.
AGCCACATCGGTCCATAATTATATGGTGCCTTTTGGAGAAGCAAAATTCATCCGATCTGGTTGAAATTTGGTACGTATATGATATTTAACAACCATGCCAAAAGTGGTCCATATCAGTCATATATACCGACATAAAACCGATCCCGAGATTTGGTTTTGCAGCCTCTTGGAGGAGCAAATTTCATCCGAGTCAGTTGAAATTTGGTACATTGTGCTACTATATGGCCGTTAACAACCATTCCTAACAAGGTCCATATCGGTCTATAGTTATATATAGCCCTCAGATAAATCGATCCCCAATCACACAAAAATTGGTCCATATCAAGTTCATAATTCTATATAGCCCCGATATAAGCGACCCCCATATTTCAATTCTGGCTTTCTACGTACCGTGCAAAAGTTCATATCGATTCGTAATTATTTGTAGATTTACCTATATATAACTTTTTTGTCTAATATATACGTATGGACTAACTCACAATTTAGAAAGCGATGTTAAGAAGTTTTAAGATACCACAACCCAAGTAATTCGATTGTGGATGACAGTCTTTCGTAGAAGTTTCTACGCAATCCATGGTGGAGGGTACATAAGATTCGGCCTGGCCAAACTTACGGTCGTATATACTTGTTATTATTCAACATAGTTCCCTTCAACAGCGATACAACGATTATAACGACCTTCCAATTTTTTGATACCATTTTGGTAGTACTACTTCGGTTTTGCCTCAAAATAGGCCTCAGTTTCGGCGATCACCTCTTCATTGCAGCCAAATTTTTCTCCTGCGAGCATCCTTTTGAGGTCTGAGAACAAGAAAAAGTCTGCTGGGGGCCAGACCTGGAGAATACGGTGGGTGGGGAAGCAATTCGAAGCCCAATTCATGAATTTTTGCCATCGTTCTCAATGACTTGTGGCACGGTGCGTTGTCTTGGTGGAACAACACTTTATTCTTCTTCATATGGAACCGTTTCTATCCGATGTCCCTGCTATAACAGGTTGGCTGATAAGTCCACGGTCTAACACATAGATGGCGTCGCTAGTATTATGTTTATATAGTACCAACCTTCAAATGATTCGTGTCAAAATTTGACGTCTGTAAGTCAATTAGTTTGTGAAATAGAGCGTCTTTTGTGAAGCAACTTTTGTTATTGTGAAAAAAATTGAAAACAGGAATTTCGTGTTTTGATAAAATACTGTTTTCTGAAGGGAAAAATACGGTGGAAGCAAAAACTTGGCTTGATAATGAGTTTCCGGACTCTGTCCCAGGGAAATCAACAATAATTGATTGGTATGCAAAATTCAAGCGTGGTGAAATGAGCACGGAGGACGGTGAACGCAGTGGACGCTCGAAAGAGGTGGTTACCGACGAAAACATCAAAAAAATCCACAAAATGATTTTGAATGATCGTAAAATGAAGTTGATCGAGATAAGAGATGCCTTAAAGATATCAAAGGAACGTGTTGGTCATATCATTCATCAATATTTGGATATGCGCACCCAAAGAAGGAATATGATCACCTCAACCATGTTTCAAGAGCAAAATGTTATTTTTGAATGGTGACCATGTAACATGTTTGTCGCAACCATGTTATTTTCTCGGAGATTATGTGTCTGATTTCGGCAAGCATATTATTTTTGGTGAGAAAAGAACATTTTTGCCATAAACATGTTACATGGTCACCATCCAAAAATAACATTTTGCTCTTGAAACATGGTTGAGGTGATCATATTCCTTCTCTGCGTGCGGAAGCTATGTGCAAAATGGGTGCCGAGCTCACATTTGACCAAAAACAACAACGTGTTGATGATTCTGAGCGGTGTTTGCAGCTGTTAACTCGTAATACACCCTAGTTTTTCCGTCGATATTTGACAATGGATGAAACATGGCTCCATCACTACACTCCTGAGTCCAATCGACAGTCGGCTGAGTGGACAGCGACCGGTGAACCGTCTCCGAAGCGTGGAAAGACTCAAAAGTCCGCTGGCAAAGTAATGGCCTCTGTTTTTTGGGATGCGCATGGAATAATTTCTATCGATTATCTTGAGAAGGGAAAAACCATCAACAGTGACTATTATATGGCGTTATTGGAGCGTTTGAAGGTCGAAATCGCGGCCCCATATGAAGAAGAAGAAAGTGTTGTTCCACCAAGACAACGCACCGTCCCACAAGTCATTGAGAACGATGCAAAAAATCATGAATTGGGCTTCGAATTGCTTCCCCACCCACCGTATTCTCAAGATCTGGCCCCCAGCGACTTTTTCTTGTTCTCAGACCTCAAAAGGATGCTCGCAGGGAAAAGATTTGGCTGCAATGAGGAGGTGATCGCCGAAACTGAGGCCTATTTTGAGGCAAAGCCGAAGGAGTACTACCAAATTGAAATTGGAAGGTCGTTACAATCGTTTTATCGCTCTTGAAGGGAACTATGTTGAATAATAAAAACGAATTTTGACAAAAAAAAATGTGTTTTTCTTTGTTAGACCGGGGACTTATCAGCCAACCTGTAATGCTCAATATCCTTAATCGTTTCAAGAGTTTTGGAAATATTTAATAATAAATTCGCAAACTTTTGTTATTGAAATTAATCGTTTAATATGAAACTCAAAATGGAAGCAGACGTTTTAAAACCGTCTCTTAGATCTATCAATTCAATGCAATCTTCCATTTAATATAATTTCAACTAAAGTGTTATGCTGGGTTTATTTATTTATACCCAAAAATATTCAATCAAAATGACAATCACAAATGAATGATGTTTCTATCATTATCAAATCATTAACTCAAGTGTGATAATACGACGTAGAAGATACGTAAGACCGAACATTGGCTGGTGAGTGATATCTACCGAACTACGACATTCCTAGAATCAACTCTCGTGTTTGTGTGTGCTCGAGTAATTCTTAACCGTTTTTCAAATCTCAAGCGGATATAGCTATAAAATTAAAACTCATAAATACGTAATTATAAAATAGATTGATATTTACATTGTCATCTTTGCCGACACATGCGACAATTGTTGCCAAATTATTTACCATGAGTCATTTTTTATTTCGTTTTTTTTTTGTTTTTAATTTCTTGTTATCAATTTTATAGATTTACAAAAATGGATTTTTTTAATAATAATTTCATTCGTAGTGTATTCCACTGCAATATCAGTTACAGTAGCCACCACGAATTTATGAGCCAATACTTGTAGATATGCCATAAAAGTTGACACTTTTGGCAGGTATGATAAGATGGGATGTAATCCCATTAATCTTGTTTAGATTCTAAAGAGATTTTTTGCGTTAATTAGGTTTTCACCAAAGATTCTTTACGCTTGAAAGAAATAAATTTGTTGAAAGAAATAAAAATACTATACTTCAAATTCAAGACTTCTTGATCATTAACTTGATAATCCTAAACAAGTACACCCAGAGATGGAATATGATCACCCCAACCATGTTCCAAGAGCAAAATGTTACTTTTTCACGGAAAACATGTAGCATGTTTGTCGAAACCATGTTCTTTTCTCGGAAATTATGTATCTGATTTCAGAAAGCATGTTATGTTTGACGAGAAAAGAATATTTTAGCGACGTATTGCATTGTTGTTAACACAACAAACCAAATTTTCAACCGAATCGAATGAAATTTGTTCCTCCAAGATGTGATGAATCGCAATTTTTTGTTTGCTCTGTATAAAAAAAAACGTTTGGAAAACGTGTACCGAAAATGTTTTTCTTTTGTTAAATTTTTTTGAATTTCTTCGAAAATTTTAAACTTTTATCACCAAAAAAATTCGTTTGTTACAAAATTTTTATTTTTTCAATAGAAAAATTATTTTTGAACCAACAATACTGTCCATTTCGCTTATATCAAGCACTGTTCTTTCCTGACTTTAAGTCTTTAATAAGACACATTTTACAGTTCATAGTAAAAATTTAATATAGTAGTATGTAATGTTAAACATCTTTTCGGAATATGTCGAACGTATCTGGAATATCTGTAAAAAAAAAACAACAAAAAAACTCTTTGGAGTTCAGTGGAGTTCAGTCGAAGCAGGTCTCGAACCCACGACCCTTGGCATGCAAGGCGGACGTAGCAACCACTGCTCCACGGTGCCCAACTAAATGTTTGTTTCTGTTAAATAAAGTTTGTTTAATCGGCTCGTGGGCGCCGCAAGCTATGATATATATATATATATATATATATATATATATATATATATATATATATATATATATATATATATATATATATATATATATATATATATATATATATATATATATATATACTTATATGGATACTTAGCTATTGATGACAATAACAGCTACGTAGCTCAGTGGATAGTGTGCTGGCTTACAAATTGCAAGGTCCGCGGTTCGATTCTCCGTCCAGGCGAAAGGTAAAATTTTAAAGATTTATAAAATCGTATAATTTCTTCTACATTGTTTGTATTACAGAAAAAGGTGCTATTTAAGAACTAAAAAACCTCGTGGAAGTGAGAAAGATGTGAAGGAAAATGCAATTAGCCAGAAAAGATAATTTTTTGAATTAGTCTTTATGAAATTGTTTTTACATCCTGGAAAAGAATAAACGTTTATCACAAACAGTATACATTTTTCTTCCAAATAAACTTCCTAACAGCGAAAAGCAAATTAGAAACGAACTTTGTTTGTCTAAAATTTCGTTTGGGAGGAAAGAATTATTTTTGCGTGTATAAATACATTTAATTACTTTAAAAAACCCAGTAAGCTTTGATTTTGAAAATTTGTTTTAAGAAAAATGAAAATGACTGGGAGAAAAAAAGTAGGCTTTGATTTTTGAATTTGAAAGGAGGTGCAAAATTATATGGAAAGAGAACTTTGAAAATTTTGAAACTAGATAGCACATATGGCCCCAAGCACATATGGCCCCATTTAAACTTGAACCGCACACTAGATATGCTAGTGTTCTCAAGACGTCAGATATCACTTCTGATATCTGCTATAACGGGTCGCTGGCTGATAGGCGAATTTGCAAAAACTATTGGTGCGAAGTATAATGACTACTGTATGAGCTGTGTGAGTGTCCTGCATTTTGTGTAAGGCGTAAGCGAATTTTAGGGGCATATAGCTTTAAATTACTGGCGGACCTGGAAAACATTAACTTAAGTAGTCTGTTAATGTTTTTGGAACCATCTGGTTGGTTCAACAAAAGAAAACAATAGTGAAGGTTCAGTTGTTAAAACTAGAAGTACCCATATGTAATAGGTACTTTTAGTTAAATGTGGTATCACAATTAGTCTAAGTGATCCTGAAACTTAATCGGGCTGCCACTTTAACCTAACCTAACTTAACCTACTGAAAATTTTGTCAAAATTTGATTTATATAGAAATTTTTTGTCAAAATTTTATTTTTATAGAAAATTTTGTTCTCTAGAAATTTTTATCAAAATTTCATTTCTATAGAAAATTTTGTCAAAATTTTATTTCTATAGAAAATATTGTCAAAATGCTATTTCTATAGAAAATTTTGTTAAAAAATTTATTTCTATAGAAAATTTTGTCAAAAATTTATTTTCATTGAAAATTGTATCAAAATTTTATTTTCATAGAAAATTTTGTCAGAATTTTATTTATATAGAAAATTTTGTCAAAATTTTATTTCTATAGAACTTTTTTTGTCAAAATTTTATATTCATAGGAAATTTTGTCAAAATTTTATTTCTATAGAAAATTTTGGTAGAATTTTATTTCTATAGAAAATATTGTCAAAAATTTATTTTCATAGAAAATTTTATCAAAATTTTATTTTCATAGAAAATTTTGTCAAAATTTTATTTCTATAAAAAATTTTGTCAGAATTTTATTTTTATAGAAAATTTTGTTAAAAAATGTATTTCTATAGAAAATTTTGTTAAAAAATGTATTTCTATAGAAAATATTGTCAAAAATTTATTTTCATAGCTATTTGTTATCAAAATTTTATTTATTCGGCTTTTATTTATAGGGCTTTGCCCAAATAAATTTGACAAACATTCTTTTCCTCTGTTGGTTAAGCTACACTTGTAGTTTAGTTAATGCATGGTTTTAAGCTGAAATAAAAAAACAACAACAAAATTTTATTTATATAAAAAATTTTGTCAAAATTTTGTTTTCATAGAAAATTTTGTCAAAATTTTATTTTCAGTGAAAGTTTTGCCAAAATTTTATTTTAGACAATTTTATCAAAATTTTATTTTTATAGGAAACTTTCTCAAAACTTTGTAACTGTAGAAAATGTTTGCACATTTTTATTTCTTTAGAACATTTTTGTAAGACTTGATTTTTATAGAACATTTTTGGCAATTTTTGTTTATAGTAAATTCTTGCAAATTTTTATTTCTCAATAAATTTTAGCAAAACTTAAGTTCTATACAAAATTTCCTCAACATTTTATTTCTATAGAAGATTTTGTTAAAATTTTATTTCTATAGAAAATTGTACCTCTTAATTTGAGAGTCAATCAATAAGAGTTTTTGATCAAATTGTTGAAGATCGTTACCCCATTATATACGTAAATATTAAAGATCTTTATTTTTATTTTTAAATAAAAACATAGAATATTTTTTTTTATATACGGCAAAAAAAATATAGGAGTTAACATCACCAGGCTCCTCTAAGCGATCTTTTCTTTCCAATTTAAATTTATCTATGATTATGATTATAATTAGCTACCTACCAATACCATCCGACCTACGTCAATAAAAACTACATGTGCCAAGTTTCAAGTCGATAGCTTGTTTCGTTCGGAAGGGAGCGAACGTGGTGCAATGGTTAGCATGCCCGCCTTGCATACACAAGGTCGTGGGTTCGAATTCTGCTTCGACCGAACACCAAAAAGTTTTTCAGTGGTGGATTATTCCACTTCAGCAATGCTGGTGACATTTCTGTATGTTTATAAGCTGCTCTAAGTGGTTTCACTGCAACGTGGAACGCCGTTCGGACTCGGCTATAAAAATGAGGTCCCTTGTAATTAAGCTTAACATGATATCGGGCAGCAATCATTGATAAGAGAGAAGTTCACCACTGTGGTATCACAATGCACTGAATAGCCTGATACATCGGGCTGCCACCTGACCTAACCTTGGTTCGGAAGTTAGCGTGATTTCAACAGATGGAGGGACGGTCATATCCAGATCGACGCAGAATTTCACCACGACCATAATATTAATACTACATCAAACCCCAGACATTTTATATATTATTAAGTAACCCGCTACGACGAAGAGTTTTCAAAGTAAACTATTATATTTGATTCATGGTGGTGGGTATTTAAGATTCGGACCGGCTGAAGTTACTGCTCCATATACTTTTTTCCTTTACTTTTAGTTAATTTTTTCTTGTATTGAAATTTCCTGGTTTTATGCTCTGCGAAAAACTCAAAATGTGGAGTACAAGAGGGTTACTTGATAATATATAGAATTTTAGGGGGTTTGATGAGAGATATTCTCCCCAGCACATCAGTTCAACCAGTACGCTTCCCGAAGATATATTTAAAGATTCTACCTATGAAGACTAAATCAGATTCTGGATTTATAAGAACCAATTTTGTTTGAGTTTTAGAGAAATCGTAAACATATCGTGTAAATGATGAAATAACGCGTTGATTTGAAATCTTAAATATGTAGATCTTTACTGCCATTATTTAAATGATTACGAAGAGTAAAATCCTCCCTCAAGAAGTGAAATCGGTCTATATCGATGCGTTACCGAATGGATGGGGAGACCGGTCTATGATAGGATCAATAGATTTACAAATTCACGACGATCGGACAAAAATTGTGGTGTATACGCCCTAAAAAAAATCGCTTCTCTAACATATGTTCCAAACATATTTTGCAGGAAGCACATATATTATTGGATACTGCCGACACATTAATATGTTTGTTTTATGTGAACATATTATATGTTTGGAAGCATTTTGAGCCCAAAAATATTATATGCTTGGACGAATTTTCCCCAAAGAAGATTGTGCTCATTCCCACACATAATTTTCACTTCCACGAAATTTTTTAGTTTTTTGCACCTTTTGCTGTAATACAAATAATGTTGAAGATATTATTAAATTTTATAAATTTTACCTTCCGCCTGGACGGAGAATCGAACCGATGGCCATACAGTTTGTAAGCCAACACACTATTCACTGGGCTACGTAGCTGTTATAGTCACCAGTAGACAATTATCGTTATAAGTTAGACTTATATAGCATAGTTTGCAGCGCCCACGAGCCCATGCAAACATAACATTATTTAACAAAAACATACATTTGTTGGCAAAGTGGAGCAGTGGTTAGCATTCAATCCCTGCTCCGACCGAACACAATTTTTTTTTAATTTACACATTTATATTTATATTTATACTATATTAAATTTTTGTAATGAAACTTCGAAATGTGGGTTATTAAAGATTTACAGTCAGAAAAAGTTCTTGATATTAACGAAATGGACTGGGCTTTTGGATAAAATATTATTTTTATTGCAAAATAACAGTTTTATAACAAAAAAACTGTTTTTGGTATAAAAGTTTGAACTTTTGGAAGGAATTCAAAAACTCTAACAAAAGAAGAACGTGGAGTCGAGTATAAACATACATAAATAATTTTATTATATACACATAAATTTATTTTAAATGCATTTAAAACTTATTGTGTTATGTACTTAATTTTATTTTTTACCTTTAAGGCCGGTATTAAGTTGGCATTATCGCTCTAAAATGACCCTGGTTTGCCTTTTAATTTTCTTTAATAATTCATTTTAATGAAAATAAACTTTTTCAATTGCTTTAGCTGCATAACTCAAACTTAATGCCCGCTTTTATATTTGAAGGTGTCCGTCAACTTCTGTTGGACTACTTATTAATAAAGAGGAACTAAACTTTGTTTTTATACATTTTACTGTTTAATTTTTAACTGTTTCCTCCTTTTTTTATTTTACTGTCCCAACTCTAAAAAGAGTATAGTGCCATTTCGTTATTTTTATGAAGATCCCTTTGTAATTTTTGTATATTTTCCATCGTTTTTCTTAATGTTAATTTCCTTTGTCTGAATATTTTGACTTACTCCTCGTACGTTCCAATTCCTTTTAACGAACCAAGAAAAAAATTGTGCACATAATGCCAAAATGATATACCAAACACATGTCCACACATACATAAAATGCTGCTCTCAAGGCGAAAACACGTTCTGTTTTTTTTTTCTTGGTTCTGAATGTCTATTCTCTTTACTCCGAAACTCATGCTAATATTCAAATTAAATAATATTTAGACTTAAGCATATCAAATTTTTGCCTTATCATAAAACAGTTTTCCGAAACAACATACAAGCGGTTTCACAGAAATTGCTCTCTTTTCATTCTCTCGCTGTGTTATGTTGATATCTTTCGTCAACCCTCCCGGTTTCCATCTGGGTATCTTTCTCTATACTCTCTCTCTCTGTCGCTCTCTGAATAAAATATCTCAACATATATATGTTAACTCGAAATTTGTAAATTTATATATGTTTACATTCACACATATTATTTTTATGAAACATTCATGTCCCAAATATAATATATTCTAACATATTAACATATGTGTCCCAAACATTTAGTGTTAGTTTAGGAATATTACATGTGTGCTCTTAAATATATTGTGTTTAAAAATTCTGCCCGAAACACATTTTGTTTATATGGGAACATATGAAAAACATATTTTTCTAACAGTGTAGAAGCCGAAGAATTCAAAACGGCAGATCGATCTATGTTGGTGCCACACAAAATATAGACCGTGGTCGTCCTATTTGGGGTCTATATTTAAACATGATTGATACACACCATATTCGGCACACCTCTTTGTGGACTTAAAGAATTTCTAGATTTCCAGATTCTAGATTTGGGGGATAGACGCTCAAGCAGTCAAATCTGGAAATTGTCCTATATGGGGGCTATACCAAAACGTGGACGGATACACATCATATTCACCACATTATCACTCAAAAAAGTGAACCCTATATTTCACTAAAGCCGATTTAATTATATTTTAATTCATGGAATTATTACGTTTCAATAAAGTTTCCATGATTTTAAAACTTTTTGGGGATCGTTAGTTAAATTAGCTAAAACAGAGAAAAAAATTATACACAAATGAAGCATGAAGATTAACTAAATTCGTCTCTCCCCCAAAATAGTTCATAATTTCTTAAAATCTGTACATTTTACCAATATGCATCTTGACAAAGACATTTTTGCAATGGTGAACTCCATTTTTTTCCTTCAAACTACGAAATTTTCTTTAATTGGGTGAAAAATAACAATTTTCTCCAATAAATTTTCTTAAATTTGTCGAAAATTATTTACTTATTTTTGTGAAATGGGCGTGACATCTGCGTTTCTAATACAGTTTAGTTAAGATTTTCTAAAATTAAGTAAAATTTTCTTTCTTGGTGGGTTCTCTGTTTTTTCAGTGCATGCAAACCGACCACCAAATTTGGCCTACGGATCCTCTTGGAGGAGCAAACTTCATCCAATGTGGCTGAAATTTTGTATATGGTGTTAATATATGACATCTAAGAATTGTGCAAAAATTGGTTCATATCGGTTCATTTGTATTGCGGAGCCACCTGGAGAAACACATTTTATCCGGTTGAAATTTGGTACGCAATGTATACATATGGCCTTTAACAACCATGCAAAAGTTAGTCCATATCTTTCCATAATTATATATAGCACCGATATAAACCGATGCATGTATTTTCGTAGGTTACTGGAAGTGCAAATTTCATCCGATTTGGTTAAAATTTGGTAAGTGGACAAACTAGTCAATTATCCATATTTTTATACAGCCTCCATATAAACCGATACTCATCATGGAGGAGCAAATTTCATCTGATCCATTTTAAATTTGGCTCCCTAACTACTAGAGGTGTGCACGTGAGTAATAGTTTACTCACTCTCACACATACTCACGACTGAAAAATCATACTCACGCACGATATTTTTTGGTAGGACACACGCTCACGCGAACTCACGAAAAGAAAATTTGTACTCGCGCTCACTCACGCACGAAAACGTCGTGACTCACGAAAAATATCGTGACTCGCGAATAATTTTATGATTAATCTTACCGAAGTGTCTGAAAACATGAGCATTATTAAACTCGAGAGTGTTATTAAACTCTTAACATCCCAGGTGTTACCAAAATTGTAATTGAATCTAACTCTTAAGCGTTTTATGTTGGTGAGCTGGAATATTTTCGTGAGTGTAATTCGTTACTCACGCACACTCACGAAGATATTATTTTCGTGACTCACGCTCACGCACTACATTTTGGTTTGTTAATCACGCTCACGCACACTCACGCTGTTGTCATAAGCGTGACTCACGACTCACGCACGAATCACGAAAATTTTCGTGAGTCACGACAATTTCGTGTCACGTGCACACCTCTGCTAACTACCATGGGAAAATTGGTTCATATCGATTCATAATTATTTTTACATTCCTCTATATACCATAAACCGATCAAGAGCTGAATTGTCGTATATAGGAATTTAATCTGTCTTTTTTATATAACATAGCCCCCATGTGGAATAAATTACAATTTAGAAGACAATATTAAGAAGATTTAAGATACCTTGACATCGCAAGTGCTACCACAACCCAAGTAATTCGAGTGTGGATGACTGTCTGTGGAACGTTCTACGCAATCAATAGTGGAGGGTACATAAGATTCGGCCTGGCCGAACCTACGGCCATATATACTTGTTATTATTTCTTCTTGCCTGTAAAAGCAAAAATCGGCAAGCGTCCTAAAGCAGGTTTCTGATATGTAAATATTGAATTTCCATTCAATTTTTGTACTATGCTGTAAACCGGGGCCATAATTTTATCCATTGATAGGAGCAAATAAATACCAGTCATTACATATCAATCATATTTGCAAAATTAAACGGAAATTTAAACAAACAATATGGTTCCATATATAAAAAGAAAATAATATGAAGTGATAATGACCTAATAGCTTTTTTTAACTTTCTCACTATATCTTATCCCATGGCAAACAAAAATTTTCAGACTGCATGGAGAAATAAGATAATGGTATTTTCTTGGTATCATGAAAGTGAACATGACATAATGATGGAGTGCATTCCACAGATTAGGGTGATACCATATCAAATAATGCCGGACGGGACCAACTTTGACACCGTAAACAAACTCTGTCGAATTATAGAATCACAAGATTTGGGAAATAACATATTATTACAAAGAATACAGGGTAGTTAATTCGAAGTGTTACCAATTTCACACAAAGAAATCCGGTGGCCTGATGCTAAAATGAACTTATATTTATTACAGAAAATTTATTTCGTTTTAGTAATTTTAACATTTTTATACCCTCCACCATAGGATGGGGGTGTATTAACTTTGTCATTTCGTTTGTAACACATCGAAATATTGGTCTAAGACCCCATAAGTATATATTTTGGGTCGTGGTGAAATTCTGAATTGATCTAGCTATGTCCGTCCGCCTGTTCAACGAACGAAACAAACTATCGACTTGAAACTTGGCACAAGTAAAGGGTGATACGGTCAAAATTTGGTCAATATAAACTTGAAGTATTTCTTTCAATTTTGCATTTAAAAAACCTGAACACCCCTCATTTTGAAGGTGTGTGTGTAGAATGTTGCTCCTATTTTGGCAAAATCGCTAAAAGTTGCCAAATCAACCGTTACAAATGTAATTAAAGTGTTTGGGGAATGTTTGTCGACAACCAGGAAGTCTGGATCGGAAGGAAATCGAAAACCGGAAGCCGCTGAGACGACAAAGAGAGTTGCCGGTAGTTTCAAGCGAAACCCTAACCTCTCTCTCCGAGATGCCACAAATAAGCTGGATGTATCGTCTACAACCGTGCATCGAGCCAAAAAACGAGACGGACTATCGACTTACAAGAAGGTAGTGACTCCAAATCGCGATGATAAACAAAATACGATGGCCAAAGCGCGATCCCGGAGGCTGTACACGACGATGCTGACGAAGTTTGACTGCGTGGTAATGGACGACGAAACCTACGTCAAACCCGACTACAAGCAGCTTCCGGGACAGGAGTTTTATACGGCAAAAGGAAGGGGAAAGGTAGCAGATATTTTCAAGCACATAAAACTGTCAAAGTTCGCAAAGAAATATCTGGTTTGGCAAGCCATCTGTACCTGTGGCTTGAAAAGCAGCATTTTCATAGCTTCCGGGACTGTCAACCAAGAAATTTACGTGGAAGAGTGTTTGAATAAACGTCTGCGGCCTTTCCTGAAGAAACACGGTTGTTCCGTACTGTTTTGGCCGAATTTGGCATCTTGCCATTACGGTAAAAAGGCCATGGAGTGGTACGCCGCCAACAACGTGCAGGTGGTTCCCAAGGACAAGAACACTCCCAACACGCCAGAGCTCCGATCAATTGAGAAATACTGGGCTATTGTCAAGCGGAACCTAAAGAGGACCAAAAAACTGCTAAGGACGAGCAGCAGTTCAAGGCAAACTGGCTTTCTGCGGCGAAGAAGGTGGACAAGGTGGCTGTACAAAATCTGATGGCAGGTGTCAAGCGTGAGGCCAGGCAATTCGGATTTGGAAAAGCGAAAGCCTAACTGAATATTTTTCCTGAATTTTATACTAATTGAAATTGAAAAAGAAATTTAATTTGATTTTTTAAATAAACGATTTCGCCGATTTACACGCGTTTCCCTTGACCAAATTTTGACCGTATCACCCTTTAGTAGTTGTTTATGTAGGTCGGATGGTATTTGCAAATGGGCCATATCGGAACACTTCTACGTATAGCTACCATATAAACAGATCCCCAGATTTGGCCTGCTAAACCTCTTAGAGAAGCAAATTTCATCCTACCCTGTTGAAAAATTTCGTTAAAAGTATGAAATTTGTCATTATGTTACAACCAAAGAGACTTTCCATAAATAGTACGAAATATTTCGTTCTTTTACGAAGAAAAGTTCTTCTAAATTTTGCGTAGTTTATAAGAAACAACTTCGTACTTTTTATGAAAAAGTTTCATACTTTTTATGAAACAATTTCGTTCATCTTGTGATATTTTTCGTACATTTACGAAAATGTTTCCTATTTTTATGAAATTTCTACGTATTTCAAAGAAACAAATTCGTACTCTTTATGAAAAACGTTCCCAATTTATTTGAAAAATTTTCGAACTTTTAGAAAAAAAATATTTATCGTTCAAAGTGCATTTGGTTGTATGTAGTAACAAGTTTGAAATATGTCATCACTACTTTACATCTTAAGTTTTTGAATAACTTTTAGTTTGGTTGCTTCAATTTTCTCCTTAGCACACTGTCACCCAAATAAGATGTAGCATACGAGTAGACATGCATTAAAAAATTGAAAATAGGGATACACTCAATCAAGCACATTATCAAAGACAATTTTATGTCACGAACGGAAATTATACAACTTCAATGAAACTTTTTCGTTATTTCAAAGAAAATGTTTCGTACTTTTTTTGAAAAAATTTTAACGCAGAATGTTTCGTAAAATATTCATACATTCTTCTTCACAAAAGTCTTGAAATTTGAAGAAAGATTCGTTAAAAGTACGAACTTTTAACGAAGAAAAATTAATATAGAATATTTCGCAAACGTTTCGTATATTCGTAAAATGTTCTTCGTAAAATTTACGAAAATGAATGGAACTTTCGTTGTTTTAATGAAGAATTCACAAAGAATAGTTAATGAAGAATTCTTCGTAAAATTAACGAAGATAATTCTTTCTGCAGTGTTACAGCCGTATTCATAAAAAGTTAATTGACGTTTATGAACGATTGATAAATTATTTCGTGAAAAATAGCATTCATAAACGATTAATAGCTTACCAAACCTTTAACAAGTTTTTGGTAAAGTGTAAAAATTTATTGTAGGATGTACCCTTCTTTAACTCTTTGATAAAATTGCAAAATGCTTTTTTTGGGCAATACCTATAAATTTATCGCTGTTTTATGCTATTTTGTATATCATTATATGCCAATGCGTATAAAATGGGCGATCTTTTCTTATAAAAACCCTATTTTGATGTAATTTTTCAAAATACTAATCCAAATAAGAGAACTGCAGAAATAGACGTACAAAATTCATACCAACCAATATTATGTAAATTTAACGTCATCTTAAACTTCCTTTTGTTACTTTAATGAAAAATGCGTCGAAAATTAGCTCGAGAAATTAAATAGATGAATTCCATTCGATTAGTGATGTGTTTTTAATCACAATAGACTTTATATTCGAATACAATCCGGTTCGATTAATACTAATATTGATACTAACATATTGACTAATTATAAAATGATTGTATATTGTGAGTAATGCATTCTGTATAAATTAATTTAGCCTGGATAATTATGTTTCGCCACAAAATCATTAAAATGTTGAAACTTTATTTTTATTAAGATCAACCGGTTATAATTCGATCTTCATCACTACGATGAAAATGACAAGATGTAACGACATGTGTTGCCACCTTATCACTAAAAACGCATGATAACTATAATACCCAATAAACACAGGATGAGCGTTTTTCAAATGCAACAACTTTTCAGTTTGAGTGTAAATATAATTTTCAACATAAATTCAACTTGACTTGAAATAGCTCATCTTCAATACATCTTCAAATTGTTTGCGAATTACTTCCAATTTGCCAAACTGTTGACGAAATCTTTGAAAAGGTGTTGAAGATAATATGAGAAAACTTTGACAAAACACTACCCTAAAATGCAACGAAAAAACCATGTGGTTTTCAATACTTATTTGTGCAACGAAGTTCGTGGTCAATTGCAAGAAATAAAAAAATGGAAAATTTAAGCAAATAACCAAATAGTTTATAAAAATAGGTAAGTGAAAATAAAAAAATGAAATCAAACTTTAAGGAAGTCACTAAATGTATATCTCTTTGCAGAAAACTAAAATTATGGATTGTACGTTCTTGAAAACATTAAAAAGCTGACCAATGAAAAAATGGTGGACAATTAACTGGAACTGTTTCAAATAGTTTATAATAATTGGTACGTCAATATGAAAAATTAAATCAACACTTTAAAGAAGTCACTAAATTTAAATCTCTTTCCAGAAAACTAAAATCTTTGGATGCTACATCCTTGCAAACAATAAGAAGCTGACCAATGAAAAATGAGTGGCTTATCGACAAGAAAAAGTTTCCAGAAACGTTACAAGTGCAACCAATTAAAATTGTTAAAAACAACAAATTGTTGAAATCAACAACTTCTGGATGAAAATGTGCATCACTTCGTCAGTTTAATTCATATGCTATTATCAGTTTAAAATGGATATTTTGTGAATTCCTTCTGCTGGAAATCAATTCTAACACGCGGTCCAGTACGTTCCTAATTTCAATTTGCCCGCATGTTAATAAATTTTAATGCTGTTTTATGACAGCAAAAGGAAGGAAATCGAATTATCAATGCAAAAGTGTTTACTAATAATGTTGAAGATATTTAAAGTTTTGTTGTGTTTTTTTTTTTTGTTCTTATTTGTTGATATGTTTAATAAGATTATTATTTATCAAATGGTATTGTAGTGTATTATGTAGTGTAGTGTATTATTATATATTTTATTTTGATGAAAATGAATAAATTATACAAAATTCATAGAATTTTGGCTTTGACTTTCAATTTGAAGTGGGGATATCATTCATACAAATTTAGGTTGAAAAGTATTTGCAACGATGTTAATTTTGAATTTGACTCGCATCGAAAATTGTTTGACAAATTATTGAGTAGCGATGCATTTCAATTTAAGGATAACACTTGAGATATTATTGCTAATGTGTTGAATTTCACTGTTGAGGGTAATGTCTGTTTTTTGTTGAGAACGCGATTTTCTCAACATTTTCTCAATTTGAATATTACCCTAATCCTTTGAAAAAATGTTTGAAAAATTGTTGAAATTTTGCATTTTTCAAAGGTTTGTGTTTATTGGGTAGTGTTATTAATGATTAATGAATACCTATTTTTATATAAGGCTTATAGAATAAAAAGAGCGTAATAGCTATCACTGGTTTAGAGTGCACGTTAATGATTTTTTATGAATAAGGCCGTAAGTATATGACCTCCAACAACCATGTAAAAATTTGTCCATATCGGTCCATAAAAATATATAGCCCCCATATATACCGATTCCCAGATTTGGCTTTCAGAGCCTCTTGAAGGAGCAAATTTCATCCGATCAGGTTCAAATTTGGCGTTTTGTAACAACCATGCAAACTTGGTCCATATCGGTCCATAATTATATATAACCACCATATAAACCGACCCCAGATTTAAACTCGGAGCCTCTTGGAGGAGCAAATTCCACACGATTCGGTTGAAATTTTGTATGTTGTGTTCGTATATGGCCTCCAACAACCATGAAAAAATTGGTCGTATCGGTGCATAATTATATATATCCGCCGTATAAACCGATGCCCAGATTTGACTCCAGAGCCTCTTGGAGGAGCACATTTCATCCGATCCGGTTGAAATTTAGAACGTGGTCTCTATATGCTCTCTAACAACCATTCAAAAATTGGTCCATATCGGTCCTTAAAGGCCAGTATCAAGTTAGCATATGGATCTATAAATCGAAAAATCGATTATTCGAATTTTGGCATAAAAATCTAGAAAAATCGAAATCGATTATTAACATAAAAATAATCGCAAAATCGATTTTATATTTTCAACTATTTCTTAACTTTGACTATCAAAAACCGATTTAAATGTTTTCTGTTTTCATATTCATTGGTTTCGTGGGGAAAAGCGCACATATTTTTTATACCCTCCATCATAGGATGGGGGTATATTAACTTTGTCATTCCGTTTGTAACACATCGAAATATTGCTCTAAGACCCCATAAAGTATATATATTCTGGGTCGTGGTGAAATACTGAGTCGATCTAAGCATGTCCGTCCGTCCGTCCGTCCGTCCGTCCGTCTGTTGAAATCACGATAACTTCCGAACGAAACAAGCTATCGACTTGAAACTTGGCACAAGTAGTTGTTATCGATGTAGGTCGGATGGTATTGAAAATGGGCCATATCGGTCCACTTTTACGTATAGCCCCCATATAAAGGGACCCTCAGATTTGGCTTGTGGAGCCTCTAACAGAAGCATATTTCATCCGATCCCGCTGAAATTTGGTATATGGTGTTGGTATATGGTCTCCAACAAACATGCAAAAATTGGTCCACATCGGTCCATAATTATATATAGCCCCCATATAAACCGATCCCCAGATTTGGCTTGCGGAGCCTAAAAGAGAAGCAAATTTCATCCGATCCGGCTGAAATTTGGTACATGGTGTTGGTATATGGTCTCTAACAACCATGCAAAAATTGGTTTACATCGGTCCATAATTATATATAGCCCCCATATAAACCGATCCCCAGATTTGGCTTGCGGAGCCTCAAAGAGAAGAAAATTTCATCCGATCCGGCTGAAATTTGGTACATGGTGTTGGTATATGGTCTCTAACAATCATGCAAAAATTGGTCCACATCGGTCCATAATTATATATAGCCCCCATATAAACCGATCCCCAGATTTGGCTTGCGGAGCCTCAAAGAGAAGCAAATTTCATCCGATCCGGCTGAAATTTGGTACATGATGTTGGTATATGGTCTCTAATAACCATGCAAAGATTGGTCCACATCGGTCCATAATTATATATAGACCCCATATAAACCGATCTCCAGATTTGGCTTGCGGAGCCTCAAAGAGATGCAAATTTCATCCGATCCGCCTGAAATTTGGTACATGATATTGGTATATGGTCTCTAACAACCATGCAAAAATTGGTCCACATCGGTTCATAATTATATATAGCCCCCATATAAACCGATCCCCATATTTGGCTTGCGAAGTCTCCAAGAGAAGCAAATTTCATCCAAACCGGTTGTAATTTGGAACATGGTGTTAGTATATGATCTTTAACAACCGTGCCAGAATTGGCCCATATCGGTCCATAATTATATATAGCCCCCATATAAACATTCTCCAGATTTGACCTCCGGAGCCTCTTGGAGGAGTTAAATTCCGATCCGGTTCAAATTAGGCACGTGTTGTTAGTATATGGTCGCTAACAACCATACCAAAATTGGTCCAATCACACAAAAATTGGTCCATATCGGTTCATAATCATGGTTGCCACTAGAGCCAAAAATAATCTACCAAAATTTTGTTTCTATAGAAAATTTTGTCAAAATTTTATTTCTATAGAAAATTTTGTCAAAATTTTATTTCTAGAGAAAATTTTGTTAAAATTTAATTCGGTTCATAATAAAATTTTCATCATTGTCACAATTTTATTTCTATAGAAAATTTTGTGAAAACTTTATTCCTATAGAAAATGTTGTTAAAATTTTATTTCTGTAGAAAATGTTGTCAAAATTTTATGCCTACTTTGTCAAACTGAATTATATACGTATTGGATCGATCTTTTTTGATTTAATATATACCACGTATGGACTTACATACAATTTAGAAGATGGTGTTAGGAGGTTTTAAGATACCTTGCCATCGGCAAGCGTTACCGCAACTTAAGTAATTCGATTGTGGATGGCAGTGTTTAGATGAAGTTTCTACACGGATGAAAAAGACTGTTTTTCATATGTTTGGCTATAAACATTATATGTTTGGAACACAAATTTTTAAACACAATATTTTTGAGTGCAAGCATATAATGTTCATAATCTAGCATAACATGTTTGGGACATATATGTTAATATGTTAGAACATATTATGTTTGGGACATAAAATGTTTGTAAATATAATATGCTTGGATGCAAACATATATTAATTTAGAAATAGCCTATAAACATATATGTGTTTAGTAGCTTGGAGCGCTATTTAACAGGGAGCGATATTGAATTAAGTTGGTGGTGGTTGCTTGTTATTACAAAATTAACATTTTATTTTTCCTTGGGCAATTGATCAGCTACTTCTTTGATCCTTACAAACTGTGTGGTCCGCTGTTCGAATCCCCGTCCGGCAAAAGGTAAAATTAAAATAAAAAAATCATACAATTGAATAATTTATTCTACAATGTTTGTATTACAGAAAACGGTGCTAAGAACTAAAAAATCTCGTGGAAGTGAGAAAGATGTGGAGGAATATACAATTGGGCAGAAACAAAATTTTGAGCATTCAGGTCGAAAACCTATGTTGTTAGCACCTATATTACCTGTTTATTTTCATAATTCATTATGATTGTAAATATATAAATAAATAAATAAAATTTTGAGCACAATATTGTTTGGGAGAATTTTTTTAAGCATATAATATTTTTGGGTGCAAAATGCTTCCAAACATATTATATGTTCACATAATAACATATTGTTTTTTGGAAGACAACATTATTGAATTTGGATGCAAAAATACAAAATGTTTGGAACTTAGACTACCCAAACATATATTGTTTAGACCAATATGCTTTCAAACATATTATATATTGGAAGAGATCAAACATATAAATGTTTGGGCAATAGCCAAAAATGTATATGCTTGAAGCAAAATATGTTTGGGAGTATATGTTACAGAAGCGATTTTTTGTGAGCGTGTACGCTCTATGATGGAGGGTACATAAGCTTCGGCCTGGCCGAACTTACGACCGTATATACTTGTTATTTATTCTTTTTTTTTATAATAAAATTCCAGCACCAATAAGAATAAAAGTTCTGATTTGATTAACCCTTTCACTACCGAAGTAAACCAAATCTTTTCAATTTTCTCGAATTTATACTAGTCTTTCATTATTTGGGAAAATGCCATTATCGCGCTAAATTGGCCGTTTTTCACGGTTAAGGTGGGTATTAAGTTCGAGTTTAGCCGCTAAAATCGTCATTTTTTCACGATTACTTTTCTTCAATAATCCATTTTAAGGAATAAAAACTTTGTGAAAATTTGATTTGGGCTATTCCCCATCAAGTTATAATGAAATCTGCAACAAGTACATATAATTTTATGCCTTTTTTACTGATTAAGTTTTCACTTTATTGAAAACATGAGGATTTTATCGGCAAAACTCGAACTTAATACCCACCTTTACTTTTCTTTATTCATTCATTCAAGTTATAGTAAAAATTGCAACAAGATTATATAATTTTATTCTGTTTTTGCAGATTTAGTTTTGATTCTAGCTGCTAAACTTAGTACCCACATTTACACTCCACAACATCCCAGCAAAAAAAATTGGAAGTACTTCTAAGGGCACAACTTTAAAAGCACTTCCAAAAATGTCCTCCCAAAGATGTTCTTTATTTTAACAACTCAGGAAGTTCTTTTAATTCAATTTTTTATAAATCGCTTTTTACATAATTTTTAATGGTAATTTTAACATTTTTTGTTTTAAATAGGTTAAAAACGGAGTAAGGATTAATAAGATAATTCAAATTTTTTAAATTATGTCGAAAAAAATGCTAAATCCAGTCTAGAAAATTTGCGATTAGAATGCATTAAAAATCATTGAAAATTTTAAAAATTATTTATTTATCAAAATATCACAGAATTTTTTACTTCAAATCCAAAACACTGAATTTGAATCATATCTTAGGAGGTGATGCATATTCAGTGCAACGGATGTTGAAATGGTGGACATCCGTCCTATGGAACAATCTGGTTGCTTCAACAGAAGAAAATAATCGAGAAGGTTCAGTGGTTAAAACTAGAAATGCCCATATGTAATAGGTACTTTTAGTTAATGTGGTATCACAATGGACTGAATAGTCTAAGTGAGCCTGAATCTTAATCGGGCTACCACTTTAACCTAACCTAACCATGACAAGCCCATGTTAAATTCATCGCTTCTCGCCAATTATGCACCACTTCCGGATCCAAAAAGAACATTTTCACTACTTTGGCGAAGCTTTTTTGATGGGATGAAAACCTAAGAAGAAGCATAAACAATGAAGACACGAAAAATTATTGGTGGAACCGTTTGTTTAGTAAAAATAGAAGAAAACAATAAAAATTCGCATATACATGGCAAAACAATGATTCCTGAAGTAATCCATATTTGATGTATTACAAATTATTTATGTAAATTACAAAATACTTATCGCCTAGTTTTACATTGAATGGAGGTAGAGTTTTCACAATTCTGGTTTAGATTTATATATATATCTACAAATTCCAGAGTGTAGCCAATACGATATCTTGAATATGTCTCGAACTGTTGGACACGAGCATTATCGTACGGATAAACTTATAATATGAACCAGAAAATAGCTTCATTCTTTGGTTCATACTATAACCATTTTTGCCGCCGGCTTACACTAAATTTTTGCCTCCGGTGGCGGCGCACAGGGCTTCGTAGGTTTTGTAGGTCCTTATTGATGGTCAAAAACTAAGAAAAAAAGTATTCAAAAATATTGATTGCATAGATGGGTGAAATAGCTAAATTTCCGTCATTTATGAAAGGTTTTATGATTTGAGCCAAGATTTGACCAAATTTGAAAGGAGGACCGGAACTCCTTTGTTAAGAAAATGTTCAATGTGTTTTTATACCCTCCACCATAGGATGGGGGGTATATTAACTTTGTCATTCCGTTTGTAACACATCGAAATATTGCTCTAAGACCCCATAAAGTATATATATTCTGGGTCGTGGTGAAATTCTGAGTCGATCTGAGCATGTCCGTCCGTCTGTTGAAATCACGCTAACTTCCGAACGAAACAAGCTATCGACTTGAAACTTGGCACAAGTAGTTGTTATTTATGTAGGTCGGGTGGTATTGCAAATGGGCCATATCGGTCCACTTTTACGTATAGACACATATAAACGGACCCCCAAATTTGTCTTGCGAGGCCTCTAAGAGAAGCAAATTTCATCCGATCTGGCTAAAATTTGGTACATGGTGTTAGCATATGGTCTCTAACAACCATGCAAAAATTGGTCCACATCGGTCCATAATTATATATAGCCCCCATATAAACCGATCCCCCGATTTGGCTTGCGAGGCCTCTAAGAGAAGCAAATTTCATCCGATCCGGCTGAGATTTGGTACATGGTGTTAGTATATGGTCTCTAACAACCATGCAAAAATTGGTCCACATCGGTCCATAATTATATATAGCCCCCACATAAACCGATCCCCCGATTTGGCTTGCGAGGCCTCTAAGAGAACCAAATTTCATCCGATCCGGCTGAAATTTGGTACATGGTGTATGTATATGGTCTCTAACAACCATGCAAAAATTGGTCGAAATCGGTCCATAATTATATATAGCCCCCATATAAACCGATCACCAGATTTGACCTCTGGTGCCTTTTGGAGAAGCAAAATTCATCCGATCTGGTTGAAATTTGGTACGTATATGATATTTAACAATCATGCCAAAAGTGGTCCATATCAGTCATATATACCGACATATAAACCGATCCCGAGATTTGGTTTTGCAGCCTCTTGGAGGAGCAAATTTCATCCGAGTCAGTTGAAATTTGGTACATTGTGCTACTATATGGCCGTTAACAACCATGCCTAACAAGGTCCATGTCGGTCTATAGTTATATATAGCCCTCTGATAAATCGATCCCCAATCACACAAAAATTGGTCCATATCAAGTTCATAATTCTATATAGCCCCGATATAAGCGACCCCCATATTTCAATTCTGGCTTTCTACGTACCGTGCAAAAGTCCATGTCGATTCGTAATTATTTGTAGATTTACCTATATATAACTTTTTTGTCTAATATATACCACGTATGGACTAACTCACAATTTAGAAGGCGATGTTAAGAATTTTTAAGATACCACAACCCAAGTAACTCGATTGTGGATGACAGTCTTTCGTAGAAGTTTCTACGCAATCCATGGTGGAGGGTACATAAGATTCGGCCTGGCCGAACTTACGGCCGTATATACTTGTTATTCGTATAACCCATATTCATGAAGCTCTGTTAGTGCTACGTTAGCTAACGAACTTTTAAACCGCACTATGGAAATATCTATAATCTTGCCTATATATTCCATATGTCAGTTAGTATCTTAACTGCTGAAAATTGTTCAGTTAAAATTAACCGTAGAGAAGATACTTGCAATTTACTTTCTGTTACCTCGCAGTTAAAGCCTAACGGAGCTACATGAAAATGGGCGTAAATGTTATAATTTAAACATTTTTACTCAATTTAATAAACATCTAACAACCGTATTTTACTTGACTACAACTATTTTAAAATGCACTTTGTCTAACAGTTTCAGGGGGTTTTGATTGGCATCGTTCTAAATGTATCTAAATTGCACTCATGCGATGCTTTTTTCTAGTAACTTGGCGACTGTTTTCGACGTGGTGGGGATTCTCAGAAGCGTTTCCGGCGGCTTGACGGCTGAGCCGATATAAATTTGTCTATTCGGCGGCAGACAATTATCCGTTATGAAATCAATTTGAAGCAGAGGATGAATTTATAATTTCAAAATGTTTACTCAAATAAATAAACATCGAACAATCGTATTGTTACGAATATGCTATTTCTAGATTTAAGTTTATTTAAATTAGTTTCCGTTAATTTAAATTTCAAATTGTAACGATAAAATCACGTCATAACTTGTTAGTGTCATTTCTTTATTTTCTAGTACTTTCCTAAACATCTTTTGTGTTCTTAGTTTTCCAATCGTTCATTGTAAAAGTAACGCCTTTTGTTTTACTGTTATAATTATCGGTAATATGACCATAATCCCTTATGCCTGCACGACATCTACCAGATGGTAGAATGCACTAGCCAAGATGAGAATAAGCCTAAAAGTATGTGTGCCATATCACCTGTACAATAACGCCCCATAGAAAGTTCTAGATAGCCGAGACAATGAACATAAGTCGATAAATATGTGCGATGTCGCCTGTGCGACATATACCAGGTAGAAGCTTAATCTAGAAGGTTGTAGGCCAATTAGCGAGAACATTCGAAATCGTCATATTCGGGTATATAAACCCCTAATGGAGAGAGCAGTCAAGTCAGTCGTAAGCTAAAGTTTATACAGTACACATCGTAGAGCAAATAAGTGAAACCAATCAGTTAAACAAATAAATTGTAGATTGTCGTTATTTGAAAAGAAATGTGTTTTAACCCTTCGTTGCATGATTTAATTTGAGCAAGGATAAAAATTATTTAGTATGTTAGAATTGTTGTATATGGAGTTATGATACCGTAAACCAATTTTCGTTCGATTCTGATCACTGAAGCAAAAGTTACGTAACATTGCATATACGCAATTTCATGCAGATAATCAATTTCTTTAGTCCACGTTGTTATCTCTATATATCACAGGTAGAGGAGAAAAGTGATGAGATAAAAAATGTTTTAAGTGAAAAATTTTATTGCTGGATGGGGAAAATGGAACATTTTTACTAAAAAAAAATTGTTTTCTCGCCAAACATAAAATATTTGCCAAAATCAGATAGCATGGTTGCGTCAAACATGTTACATGTTCCCCATCGAAATCTAACATTTTACTTCTGAAACATGTTTGAGGTGATCATATTCCTTCTCGGGGTGCAATATTAAAAGTCAAACTCTTGGGATTCTAAATAATTTCTGCCTTTTTTGATGCACAGAATTCCCCAGTTTTGCATTTAACACAAAGGGATGTGAACTTGGAGAACGCAATCCCATAGATGCGAGACCGTTTGCCGTTTACCATTGCACTGTTCCACGTAGAACAGTGCAATGGTCGGAGGGGCGACGAAAGTTGGAGCGTAACATGCTGAAAACTGGTTTTGGTATATACCAGCTTATATGATACACGGAAATCCTCGTTTTTACTTAGGGTAGGTATAATGGCGACTTTTCAGTTAATTATGATACCACAATATTGACCTTCTGTTTATCACTGAGTGTAGTTCGATTCAATATTAAGCTCTATAGTTCCGAGTTCGAACGGTCTTCCACCATGAGGAAGCTTTTAAACACCTAAAATTGTCACCAACATATTGACAGGAGATAGACCACCGCAAAAAATGTTGAACCCATTTAACCTATCTATCACGATGATATACGTGTAACAATTACAACCCAGCAGATTGTATGTTATATGATTCTCCAACGATGTAGGGCAAGGATCAACTCGAATCTTCTTCTACGACCTCGATTTATATCAAACTCGGTGTTTAAATCTCCATCATCAACAAAATACTCGTCTTTATATTCATATTCGTCGTTAAGTGTCCTAGTAGTAACAAAAATTGATTGAATGCATGACATTGCACATATGCAATTATATGGCATATATGCAATGACAGTTCATATCGGCTCAAACGCATGAAATTGCAGATATGATATCATTCATTGTAGAGCACTTGTAAATATAATTTGTATTATAAAACTATACACGTAGCGTTTAGAATAGATTAAACTTTTCATTTTATATTTACATTTAAAAAAATTTTAAGAAAGTTTCATAATATTAAAACAAATAAGTTAAATTTTTCGAGGTACTCAAAATGCTTATTTTAATTTCGCTTTATTTAAATGAAATTGTTACGATACTGGACAAAATCCTTATCAAATATAATCTACGGCTTCCAAAATGTGAATAACAAAAAAAATTATGGTAAAATATGTAAAAGAATAGGAGCTAGACAGTCAAGAAACTAACATTGCATATATGCAATGTCATGCAACGAAGGGTTAATTATCGTGTAATTAAATACGCCTCAATATAAAAACGTAACAGTATTTTACTTGACCACAATGATTCCTTTACAACTATCTTAAAATTCACTTTGTCTAACAGTTTCAGGGTGCTTTTATTGGCATCGTTATAAATGTATCTAAAAAGGCACCTAATAATTGCACTCATGCGATGCTTTTTTCTAGTAACTTGACGATTGTTTTCGACGTGGGTGGGGATTCACAGCGATGCTTTTTCTAGTAACTTGGCCACTGTTTTCGACGTGGGTGGGGATTCTCAGAAGCGCCTCCGGCGACGGCGGCTTAACAGCTAAGCCGATATAAATTTGTCTATTCGACGGAGGACAATTATCTATTATGAATATGAAATTTTTTGGCAGTCGACGCAGCCGCGGAATATGTCGACTCATCTCGACTAAATCAATTAATCAAAAATATCGGTTTAAATCAGAAAAATGTATTAATAATTGTCGTATTTTTTGCCAAAACTTTGAACCTTTCTTCCACAATCAATCAATTTCAAAATGCTATTATAGTTTTGCAAAAATTTAGCTAAGACACTTTGAATGAAATGTAAATATAAAAATGTAAGATTAATTGTACAACTAATCTCATTACCATTCGAATAATTGCAAATTTGTTTTGTAATGGATAATTGTCCGCTTCCGAATAGATATATTTATGTCGGCTTAGCCGTCTAGCCGCCCCAGCCTCCGCCGACACAAAGAGTTCGGCTTCATTCTCTGATTTGAAGCAGAGAATGAAGCCGACCCATTTTTGTCGGCGGCGGCTAACACTAAATTTTTGCCTCCGGCGGCTTGACGGCTAAGCCGATAAAAAATTGTCTGTTCGGCGGCGCAAAATTATCCATTATAAAATCAATTTGAAGTTTTCCGAATTGTAATGAGATTAGTTGTACAACCAATCTTACAATCAAATTTACATTTCATTCAAATTTTTTGAGCTAAATTTTTGTAAAACTATTATAGCAACTTGATAATAATTTAATGAAAGTGGAAAGTTCAAAATTTTGGCAAAAACTATAACAAATATTATTAAATTTTTCTGATATAAATCAATATTTTAGATTAATTGGCGGCTAAATTTGAGTCGAGATGAGTCGACATATTCGGCGGCGGCGTCGACTGCTAAAAACGGGTCGGCGACGGCTAAAATCGGCGGCGCGACTCGGCGGCTTCATTCTCTGATTTGAAGTTATCCGAATGGTAATGAGATTAGTTGTACAACCAATCTTACAAGCACATTTATGCACTTTACAGACTATCAGTTATTCCGGACGGAATGTCGGCGTTTGTAAAGAATCTTACAGTGTGTCGGATCGATACGACTTGTCGGCGATGACTAAATAATCGTTAAATGTGTTATCGATCCCATAAACATGCAGCAGTATCGATTATGCCTTCGGACTTAGCTTATAATGTGCACAATATATGGGATATGTTCGACACGAGCACTGTCGTCCGGAATAACTGATAGTCTGTAAAGCGCATTACATTCCATTCAAATGTTCTGAGCTGATTTTTGCAAAATTGTTATAGCATCTTGATATTAACGGATTTTGGGTGGAAAGTTAAAACTTTTTGGAAAAAAATACAAAATTTATTAATAACTTTTTCCGATTTATATCAATATTTTTGATTAATTGGCGGCTAATTTGAGTCGACATATTGGGCGGCGGCTTCGACTGGCAAAAACTGGTCGGCGGCGGCCCAATATGTCAATTCATCTCGTCTCAATTTAGCCGCCAATTAAAGAAAAATATTGATTTAGATAAGATAAATGTGTAAATAATTGTTGCATTTTTTGCCAAAATTTTACCCTTTCTATCTACAAACAGTATAAAGTTGTTATAATAATTTAGAAAAAATTTAGTTCAGAAAATTTGAATGAAATTTAAATTTAATTTAAGATTGATTGTACAATTAAACTCGTATTGGTGCGAATGCTTCAATTTGAGTTTTGAATGTGGCTGATGCGCTTATTATCAGTTATTCCGGAAGGAATGTGCTTGTAAAGAATCTTACAGTCCCTGCCAACATTTTTTGAATTTGGGGGCGCTTCTGAGAATCCCCACTACGTCGAAAACAATCATATACGACATCAAAAACTCGTCGGAAAAGCGCCGTCACTATTGAGAAGTTGTACCACGCCAAGTTACTACGAAAAAGTTTCTCATCAGAGCAATTATTAGGTGCCTATTTAGATCAATTTCGAAGGACACCAATAAGAACCCCTGCAAACTATCAGAAAAAGTGTATTTTAAGATAATTGTAGAAGAATCATTGTGGTCAAGTAAAACACGATTGTGTAGATGTTCATTGATTTGATTAAACATTTATAATTTCTTATATGCTGTAAAGCGCATTATGCGCTTTACAGACTATCAGTTATTCCGGACGACAGTGCTCGTGTCGAACATATCCCATATATTGTGCACACTATAAGTCCGAAGGCATAATCGATACTGCTGCATGTTTATGGGATCGATAACACATTTACCGATTATATCATCGCCGACAAGTCGTATCGGACCGACACACTGTAAGATTCTTTACAAACACCGACATTCCGTGCGGAATAACTGATAGTCTGTAAAGCGCATGAACTGTCAACCGAAGCCACCGATGGCAAACATTGAGTGTCAGCAGCCGCTGACAAAAATCGGTCGGCTTCAATCTGTGTTTTCTAATTTTTACTACGCGGTTGAACGACCTATCATAATATGTGATTTGGATAATCATCACATTTGATGAACACTAGCCATCTGGCAACTACAAATGCCAGCTGTCTGCAAACGTCACCTTTATCACAAATTGTCAAAATCTCTTCTCTCCCAGGAAACTTTGGCTGTAGTTACAATTTTACAATAAATTAATTAATATTAGTCTATTTCGAATTAGAAAATAAAATTAAATGTAAATTCCCTCAGAAAACGAATGTAAACATACATCAAATTCGACAACAACTGTAATAGAACGAAATACAACTAAAGTAACACCCAAAAAATTCGCAAACTCACAGAAATCGATTTATATTACGGAACCAGAGAAAATCAACAGTATTTTGCCAACCCCAAAATATCCGAAATTTAAAGAAGAGTGTAAAATCAACAAAACTGTAGCAACTAGTTTTCTGTGAAAACCATACTATTGTAACACAACGCTAAAAATAATAGGCTATAGTTCTTAACAACATCCCCTGTCACTGTCCATTGCCTTCGAAAACTTCGTAAACTTCAATACCAAACATGGATCCAGGTTGGGAAGTACATGATGATATGAATTTGTAAGTGAAAATCAACTGGCAACCGAAATTATTGTTATTGTTCAATGTATCTGCCATTGTCCGTAAACCTTGTTAAAATGCATCTAAGTACTATAACACTTGACCCACTAATGTTTCTTGCAATTTCATTGCTATTGTTTCAAGCTTTTTTGAAAAACATGTGAATTTGATTTATTTTTCCTTCTCCATTAGTTTCTCATAGTGTATGTCTGTATATTGTTCTCCTTTTTAGGTATATTACGCCAGAACGTTTCATTGTAGAGCCGAATGGAAAGGATGAACTATTGATAATCGATCGTTCTTCAAGTATGGTTAAAGTGCAATGTAAGTTCCATCTTACTAATATATGTATTAGTACTCTTATATATGAATTCTTTTCCCATTGTGCCAATATTTGTATGTGTCATTGTCGCCGGTACTAGGCTTGTGGCCAACATTATACTTCTACAGTGTTGTTGTTATTGTTTGCAGAATGATTGATAAGGCTTCACCTATGAATGTATTTTTGTTATATTGATTGCTTAAATTTGTAGATAATTCAAAAAATGATTTTTGAAATTTTTAGACGTTAGTTTAGGTTCTTTTAAAAAAGAGTAAATATTTCGAACTTTTTACGAAAAATCTATTTCAGTTAGTTAGACATTGCTCTTGTTTTATGAACTATCATATTAGACATTAGCATACGCAAGTACTTTGAGGGCAAAGGTCTTTTGCAATAATAAATTGAATGCAAAATTAATTCTTTATTGCTAAAATGTGGGCACCATTGTTGTATACATAGGTTTTTAATAAACTCATCTGATTTCAAATACAATGCTTCATCAGGTATCCGGACTGGAAAAATTTTTAATTCTGGAATAGTAAAGATTTTTATAGACATATTGTAGTAAAGAAAAAATTGTATATTCTATATACCCAGCCAACATATTCAAGTTTCACCATTTCTTAAAATCGAATTTCGCTAATACAATTTTCATACCAATCCCATTTTGTGGGAAAAGTTGAAAATATACCAAAAACCTCAAAACATACAGTTTAATATGGAGTATGTTTAACGGTTACACTTAAACACGGATCATAAATCGAATAAATGTTACAAATTTTTGTTCCTCAAAATTTAAAATTGGGAATCGGTTTATATTGATGTTTTAATGGATCCACATGCTTAGGTCTAACACAACACCTGATTTTAAATTGTATCATAGACCAAGGAAGGTATAGACATCTTATGTGAATTTACAGCGCTGTAGTTTGTCTGCACACCGTAGATGGCACTTTTTCGTCTGTAAATAAGTGAATTTTTAATTTAGCTTTAATTTTTTTTCTTTCTTTTGTTGTCTTGATGAAACACCAAATATTGTAAAAGCATATAAAATTCTGTACATCCAAACCTTTTTCTTAATACAAATTGACTAATTTATACGGTAATTCCCGTTTTCCAAAAAGAAATTGAGTGACTTGACTGCGCAATTGATTGTAATGACTGCGCTCTGCAAATAAACAAAATCATTGTGAATTATCAAAGAAATTATTTCCTTGGTCTATGATTGTATTTGTACAGGTCAGGAAGACCATTTACTATTTTTCCTGGTGATCAAAATATAAATCTCATATTGGTTAGGGCAGAACATACCTCTGTTAACTCTTTACAGTGCTCTATTAGCGCCCTCATAAAGCTCTGTAAAAAGTAGTTTGTGTCTGTGCTAACTACACAGTCACGCATAGTTACAGTTTGTAACAGATTTTCCCAAAGCCAATTTTTATTTAGTATAGTTTAGTTTTCGTCACAAACAAAAGTGCTGATATAGTAGAATTGACAATCTTACGAATTTGGTCTACAGCGTTCTTGTGCATTCAGATGATCTAAAGATACAATATATCGGACCGTTCCTCCCACGTATCTAGAAGTCGCCAATTTCTTCGGATATTCCGAAAAATTAATATTACGATTAGATCTAAAATCCGCAAAATGCTACCAAATCTCCTGAATTTTGAATTTCAGTGGTCTTGCAAATGCCCGAACATATATAGTGAAGACGATATTTTATTATTTTTGAGGCATGTAGAAGACACTATTGTCATCATATTTAGACGATGTTTTTAAATATATATATTTTTTTAAGAACCATGAGATTCTGATTCTGAGGAGACCGATCTCCCACTATTACATCTTCAGTGAGAAGACAAATTTTTAATTGAATTGTGTTTCTATTTATATTTGTCGTTCGATGCTGGAACCGTTATTTCTTATTTTATTTTATATTATTTTTCCTATATCTCAAAATTATTGATTCTTTGGGAGCCATAAACTAACTAATGCGATTTTCTTACATACAACACGAATATAAAATTGCATAATTCTTAAATAATATCACGGCTTCTATTTCGCAGCTCTAACAAATCAATTGTCGAATCTATCACCCACAAGACGAGTGTGCGGTATTCTCGGTACAATACATCTTGTAGGAGGAGATTATCTGGTGGTAGCCACACATCGTCTTTATGTTGGTATGATATATGGTGCAGTAATATGGCGATTGGCAGGTTACGACATTATTCCTTACATTCCAAGAACGACGCATTTGACACCAAAACAACGAGAACATAACGATATTTATTTGCAAATGTTGCGTAAAACCTTAGATACAAACTACTTTTATTTCTCCTACTTTTACGATATGACCCATTCACAACAACGATTACATAGTATGTCCTATGAGGAAAGAAATCGCAGTTTAATCGAACGAGCCGATTCACGATTTGTATGGAATGGAGCATTGTTGGATAATTTCAATTGTAATGAAATGCGCAAATTTCAATTGCCATTGATATTAGGGTGTAAGTGATGGCGTTAATAAAAATACGTTTTGGAATAATGAACGAACGATATTGCTTTGCAGTTGTATCCATTAACCAGGTGCAAATAAATGGTCAAACTTTCTTTTGGTCGATTATATCAAGAAGGTCTGTACATAAGGCCGGTACACGCTTCTATAGCCGTGGCATTAATGATGACGGGCATGTAGCAAATTATGTGGAAACAGAGCAAATTGTGGAATACAGTGGACAACGTTTGGCATTTGTTCAGGTTAGTATTAAAGATTGAAACATTGCAACTATTCGTTTGACCCATTTACTTTTTTCGAATTTCTAGACTCGTGGTAGTATGCCTTTCTTTTGGCGGCAATTACCGAACATTCGTTATAAACCTAGACCCGAGCTTATACCAGGAAGGGATCATTTAGGTGCTTGTTTCCGACATTTTGAGGAACAAGTCACAAAATATGGAAGACAAGTTTTGGTGAATTTGGTACGATTGATTTACACTCAAATATACACTTTTTTATTATTGAATGCTTCTTCACTACAGGTTGATCAGAAAGCTGCCGAAGGTGCTCTGGAAAAAGCTTATCGCAATTTCGTTCAACAGCTTAACAATCCCAACATTCGTTATGAAGCATTTGATTTCCATGCAGAATGTAAGAAAATGCGATGGGATCGTTTGAACATACTCATCGATCGTTTAGCCCATGAACAAGACCAGTTCTCAATATTTCATATTAGAGATGATGGCAATGTCGTATCGACACAAAATGGTGTTTTTCGCACTAACTGTATAGATTGTTTGGATCGTACAAATGTTGTCCAGAGTATGTTGGCTCGTCGTTCTTTAAATGCTACACTGGAAAAATTGGGTATTTTACGTGTGGGTCAGAAGGTGGAGTCTGCATCGCCGCAATTCGAAATGATTTTCAAAGGTGTATGGGCAGATAATGCCGATATGATTTCGTTGCAGTATTCTGGGACAGGTGCCCTTAAAACAGATTTTACTCGTACTGGTAAAAGGACTAAAGCTGGACTTGTTCAAGATGGAGTGAATTCAATGACTCGGTATTATTTGAATAACTTTGCTGATGGATTTAGACAGGTAAGTTGATTTTTTTACAGTGGCAAAATTTGCTCACACGGCAATCCCAATCAAGAAACTAAGGTTTATCGAGGAAGTTTTCTTCGGAATTGTAAAATGAAACATTGCTATGACATCATAAGCACATCGCGAATATACTTTTCTGACTGATTTTAATTGAAGCCGGGAGAGAGAAAAATCTTCAATGACATTTCTTTTTAGTCTGCCAAAATCAGATATTTCAAAGCTCTTTAGGTGGGGTATCGGGAGGTGCACCCGGGGTATGCAAGTCATTTAATCGCAAGAGTGGAATACTATCTCCTCAGTTTTAATTACTGTATCATGCCAACCAGCACTACCGTTGAATATTTCTAAAAAGGGTAATTCTCTAATATTGTGGCACACTTTTTTATAAACAAAAATTACGAATTAAATGCATTTCTTTTTTTTTTCTACAGAATTGTTAAATGACTATTTTAACATGGCATAAATCAACCTAACAATCATTTTATCTCCATATCATGAAATATTACTTCTTGATACAGATATTTTCTCATAACCCGGTTTGCCTACTACCTTTTTTTTGCATATTTTCGGGCGGTACACGTATCCCTTGAAAACACCATGATATGAGACAGAAAAATTACTCATGTATTGGTCGCGTAAATTCGATTAGTTTCTATGGAACCGATCTCATTCTCAATCTTAACAGGAATCGGGATCGACATTTACCAAAATTTTACTGAAAAAATTTATTGATTACAAAATTGGACAACAAAGTGGCACGAATATGTAAAAATAATGGCACAACAAAAACATGGCTCAAAGGTGTCATTGCTTGAAAAAGTTTTAAATTTGCCACTAAAGTGGCACAACCATGCGAAATGATGCCAACCATGCGAAATGAAGACTGTCCACGTATTCCTTTACAGCGGGATATTTTTAAATATACGCAATCAACTCTTTCGCAATTCAAATGTTACGACATTTCCATTTTGGAAAATTAACAGATTGTGGCAAAGTTAAGCTTTCGATTTCGAAAATGTTTTGAAATTTTTAGAGTCGACTTGGCGATCATAGGAATGCAAACTTTTGACCATAATGACAGAATAACTTTTTGACCAACTTTTGGCAGGGATTCGAGACCAATTGAACATTTCTGTAGACGGGAAACAGTACAGTAGAAAACAAGCTGGATACTGGAGGTTGTGTAAAATGTTAGGTAATCGCGGTATTTACGACAGCGATTCACAAATGAATATTTTCCTAACAATGCAAAGTTGTACAGTCATACATCCAACCACGCGTGAGTGAAGATGACAGCATTTTCCTCTCATTTCTAATTCCAACAATTTAAAATGTGACTACACACCATTTCGAGTGCTCTGCGAACCCGACAGACCAGGCACCTGCATCACTCTGAACTCATCCAGCAGAAGCAGCTCGCTTCCGTGTGTCAATGCATAACAACACAAAACATTTTTTGCATTCGAGGACGGGCAATTGTTCATTGAAATCAAAATCAGTTTTTACGAATGATTATGAGATTAATTGTACAAATGATCTTATAATTATATTTCATAGTATTCATATCACATGGCAAATTTTGAGAGGAAAGTTCAACATTTTGGTAGAAATTGCAACAATTAATTTTCCATATTTAAATAAAGCCGACATAATCGACGGCGACTGCCAAAAGTTAGTCGACGCGCCGGCACAATAAATAAATTCTGAAATTGAAAAAAGATTCCAACTTTACTAAAGTACATTCCCTTGATTTTAGGATGGTATTGATCTCTTTTTGGGTCGCTATGTCGTAAATGATTCCTTACCTACACCACTAGATGTTAAACATACTTGGCGTTATAATGTGGTACGTATATAGAATTAAGATAATAAATATGTAATTCTTTAAAAAAATCGAATATAACAAAAATCATTTATTATTTTCAGTTCCCGGCAATTTTGATCTTTTCAATTGCAATGCTTTTCCTAACAACTCTGGTGCCACCAGAATTCAATACGGAAAATCTACTGTTTATGCTTTTCTGGGGTGCCTTAATCGGTGTCAGTATTAGTGGCATCTTTCACTATGGCCTAGAGTTTGTAGATTGGCCACGGCTTTTTCCGCCCATTAAATTTGAGGCCTAACGACGGTAGTATAAACCCAATTGATGAGACTCGAGACATTTTTCTTGTATAGAAATGTATGACTTGTTGTGAGTCGATAAAATATCTTACTATTCGGAAAGAATAACACAATATATGTATTTTGGGTTTTCTTAGATTGGTTTTTGGTTGAGTTTCCAGGTATAAAATAGATTCATGTCAAAAACGCCCAAACGAAGCTGTTTTTAGGCAATAAAAAAATGCTTCGTTTTCCCTTGCAATAGAAATAGCAATCATACTCTTACATACCCTATATTAAATGAATATGTATTGTTATTTTAATCTTAAATATTATTTATGTATATTAAAACAAGTATGTGAATATTGTTTGTTAATGTCCGATCCATAAACATTTATTTCCTCGTATCTGTACAAATCACAGTATAAAAATTACCAATTGTTTTCATAATTTTTAATTTTAAATATATTTTCAGAGCGGAAAGCTTTTGTAGACTATTTCACTCAAACCACCAGCAACATATTTAAAGCCGCTCATATTACCCGACCAGCAAATATAGTATCGTCTACGAGAGCTTTTCTCTCGTTTAAATTAAGAAGCACTGGGGTTAGAAAAATAATACAACAAGAGTTCGAAATTGAATAAATAACTGATAATTAACCAACACAATTTTTCTTTGCTTTTAAGAAATTTTATACAGTTTTTTTGGCATAGGTGGTTTCATTGCAGAACTTCAAATTATTCGTTGAGTAAATGTGAGAAGTGAAAATATCATGAAGAAAAACAAATTTTACTTTAAATGAATATCAAAATAACAGTGTCCATCTTATGCCATTTGTTGGTTAAAACAGGTAGATCTATTGATTAAGATGCCAATATATTTATCATCCATGAAGCCCTTGGTTGTACATAGTATATTTACACATTGATAGTTTGTGAAACACCAATTGTAAATAGCTTCTTATAAATTATCTGAAGAAACGCACAAAATTATTATTACGCTTAATTTTACAAATATAGATTCTCGTACGTCAGCATAGTATCACTAGGAAAAAGAAAATAACTGTTGTATATATTGTAGCGGTAAGTTCTTTGACAGTGATTGGGACATTTGCAGTTTTTAAACAAATTGAGAAATAATAAATGTACAGATCTAAAATAACAGTTTTTATATCTTATGTTTATACTTTTGAAAGGTCCTTATTGGTTACGCGCACACACGGCCATAGGAATATTACTCATGACTGGAGAAATACAACTCATACACGTAATCTTTTAACGACTTAACGGAGAACTATCTCACCTAAACTCATAAAACAAAAAACCATTCATGAATATCGTAATCGTACTCTTCATTGTGAGTCAATTAAATCTTTAATGAAGATAAAACTGTAAAATAGTGAACGTAAACAAATTACCCAAATAAAAGCATTAAATGTGCAGCAGGTTTTCTAACGGCGAATTGTGACGAAACTCAACCAATACCCGCCAACGTTTTTTGAATTTTGCGGCACTTGATAAAATCCCCATCGAAAATAGTCTCATACGATATCTAGATATCATCGGGAAAGCGCCGTCACTATGGAGGAGTTGTACCATGCCATGCTACTATTAAAAATGATTACTATTAAAAAAATTATAAGTTAATGCATATATTTGCAACACCCAGAAGTAGACGAGATAGCCAATGGTGTCTTTGGCAATATGGTTCAGGTCCGATACCTGAGACTATATAGCCATGTCCGTCCGTCTGTGAACACATTTTTGTAATCAAAGTTTAGTTATCAGTTTTAGCCCAATTCGGCACAATAGAACCCTGTTGACTTTGGAAAAAAAGGTTCATGTTTAGATATATCTATCGCCTGATATGCACTTACATGACCCCAGAAGCCAGAGTTTTACTCTGATTTCATTGAAAATTTGCACAAGAAGTACAATTAGCAGTATCGTTATGTGTGCTAAATGTGATTGAAATCGATTCAAATGTAGACATAGCTCCCATATACATCTTTCGCCCGATATGCAATTATATGGCCTCAAAAGGCAGAGTTTTACGCTTATTTGCTTGAAATTTTGCAAAAGGAGTACAATTAGTAGTATCGGCAAGTGTGCTAAATTTGATTGGAATCGATTTATTTTATTTTATTTTCATTATGTAATTTGAAGCCACATAGCGGCCAATTTATGTAAATTTAGATATAGCTCCCATATATATATTCTTACTAGTAGACAAAATACAAAAATGGCCACTTCAAAGTCGAAAAATTTTAAAAATTAATCAAAGTCAAGTTTTAAAAATCTAAAACAATTTTGTTTAAATATATAGAACCCAACAAATTTGAAGGATTTGAATTGGTATCGAAAATGTGGATCCACAAAGTGTGCAGGGTATAATATGGTCGTTAGCCCCCCGACTTTAGACTTTCCTTACTTGTTCTCAATTTGTTTAAAATGCAAATGCCAAATATTATGTAAAATGCCCCTATATCTCCAAAATTCGCAACAGCTATTTTCGTTTTTCTAGTGATGCGATGCTATTGCGGCAACATAACCAGAGAAGTTAATTTGAGCATATTGTACTCTACCGAAATTCATTTCTGCGAAACTCCTACCATAAAATCGTCGATAATTTGTCCTTTATACTTATATTGCAGGCAATTTTATCGAATTAAGTTGGATACTATGTTCGGTTTTCGAGTTGAAAATCACTTTATTT
Source organism: Haematobia irritans (assembly GCF_050003625.1). Classification (NCBI taxonomy): domain Eukaryota; kingdom Metazoa; phylum Arthropoda; class Insecta; order Diptera; family Muscidae; genus Haematobia; species Haematobia irritans. Next base: position 88,480,379 of record NC_134399.1, read on the forward strand.
TCGCGATTACCTTTTTTAAAATAAACAAAATTGTAAATTAAAACACACATATTTCTGCTAAAACGACGAAAGCTCAAAAAAATAACAATGTGCGCTCCAAATAAATATGCTTCAAATGAAACTATTTTCATAAAGTAACCACGAAAATTTCAACGCGATAAGCGAAAATAGGTCGGTACATTTATTGCAAAAATAAAGGATGAAGGCCTGGCATGAACTAAATGATATTCCTTTTATGTCATTTTTACAGTTAATATATCCTCTTTTAGGTCCTTATAATTTTTTCAGACTTAAAAGCGCAAAACTGTTAGGTGGTTGCAATTATTTTGAAAAGGTCGAGCTACACAAATTCTCTACCTTTCGGGAAATATCATAACATCCCATAACATTTGCCCAATTAGAATTTCAAAATATCTCTCCATAAAGACCATTTCATTATTGGTTTGTAAACTCGAAAATACTTATGGGAGAATTATATAGGTTAAATTAATGTTAGGGTTAGTTGCAAATGTATTGAACAGTAATTTAATTCGTGGCTAGATTTTATTTCGCATTAACAAATCAAATTATAATTAACAAAAACAGTTTTTCTTATATCCTTTCATCATCTTACAAAGACCTCGTTAGTCTCATCAACCCATATGGATTTTGATTACTTAAAAATTTCAATTGATCTTCAAATCCTTCCGGTGTTTTTTGTATCCAATGACGATCTAAATAATATTGTATACAGCTATGATATTCCTTATCTGTATAATTATCCACACGGACAGGTACAAAAGGGTCTAAATGTTCAAAACCTTGGTTGCCTAATAAATAGCGCGGCATATACGAATCCATGTAGCCTTCAGTCATGGCAATTTTATCCACTGTCAATACACAAACACCATTCGTCCAATCATAATTGGTAATATCTAAGAACGGTTTTGTGAGTGTAATACGATCGGGAGTAACCTTTTGTTTATTATCAGTTAGAATACGAGTTTCGGGATGAAAGAATGCATTAAATCCATCTATGGCTACCATTGTTTTGCATTTTCCAGCCGTTGAATGCTGCTTCAGTTCGGCCAATAATGCTTCTATAGTTCCAGAAGCGAATTTTATACGCTGAATGCCATGTTCCACCAATTCTAAGAGATTACTGCCAGCTGGAGTAGACTCACGTTTCGACCAAACGTATTCTTTGCTTGTTTTCAAATCGAGTGTGGATAACAGTTTGGAATTTTGGTTTTTGAAATGTAATAGCCAGGCAGCAGCATCAAATGGCAAATCAATGAAACCTTCTTGTTCAGCACTTGCAGTGTCTTTCGGTTTTTTCATCCAATTAGCTACCCATGGAATATGTACCAAAACGAATCCATTCTGATGACCGTAGTGTATGATATGGGCCAGTGTTAGAGATTTACCCACACCATTTTCCCCATACAATACATAGCGAACGGCTGGCTTGGTAAAATCTGTATTTTTGATGTAATTGATAATTTCTAGGCCAGGCTGTCTTATCATGAGACATGTTTCGGTGAAGGTTTTTACTTGGTGGTCAAACTGTTTTGGTAAGCCGCCACCCCCGAACAACTGCTTTTTTACCTCATTGGGAATTGTGTAGAATTTTGCATCATGAATATTGGAGTGTGCTACCGTATTTGTTTCATTGGTGCGGTAATCGGTCGGTACCAAAGATTCGCGTGCAGGTTGATTGGGGGCTAGAGCAGCGGCGGTAGCACAATTCCGATGCGAAAGCCGTGGTAACTTTTGTAAAGTTTGACGGATGAACATTTTCGGCTAAAATTAAAGTGTTCAACATTAACTTTTATTCAATGTTTTAATATTTTCAGCTTACATGTCTTGGATAACTCACGATAAAAGAACGGAAGATTATTGTCAATCAGCTGTTTGAAGGATTGCCATGTATACGAAAATTCATAGAAATCCATTGCCCAATAAATGCCAATAAGAACTGTTGCTGCAGATACTACCAAAGTCAATGAGAGGCAAAAAGAAAAGTCGATCATAATCAAATTAAAAGTTGAGTTATATGTTCGGTTCTCGAGCCGAAAAGCAACTTTATTGAATCAATTAATTTTAAAAGATGCCATTACACGATATCAATGTTCCAACAAATTTTGATTAAAATATATTTGTCGTCACCCTGCCAGCATTTCAAAGTTCCATTTCATCCTCATCGCTACCACAGACTCGTAAATGTCACCACAACCATCGCGAACTGTGATGGGGGAAGCATATCAAAAAGTACAAAATGTACATGAAAGTATTTTGCCATCACTACTGTTAGAAGAGCGATTTTATTTTTTGTGAAACGCCAAGCGCAACCAGCTTGTTATATTTTATTTAAATAAAAACGAATTTAAAGTTCTGAAAACATAGATATTACGCTTAAAATTGTGAAAGGTATATGGTGAACAATTTTCGACTTTCCAAATAGAATAAAGTGATCGTTTTTCAAATATTTTTCTAGGCACGCTGTCTCCATCGAAAATAAACAAACTGGCTGATAGACGCTGCAATATGTAACTTGCTACTTAAAACTCAACATCAAGGCATATTAATTAACTGATTGCATAACTTTACCTCTTTAATATGCCTTGACTCAACATCATTCTTTTATTAATGCAAAAAAATATGTTAAATGTGATGAGATAAACCGAAAAATGTTATATTTATAAGAAATTATAAATGTTTAATCAAATCAATGGCTAAACTGCAGTTTATGGGCCCCTCACCGATTTGCTTGAAATTAATATATGTTATGTAACTTAGTGTGCTGATTCTAACAAGGTACAATTTTTGTGCCGGAAATACCCGGGTCTTGAGATATAGCCCTCCAAAGGGTCAATAAAAACTGGATATATCTCCTTTGTTTTTGGTCCAATCTAAACAAACTTGGTGTCATATGAAAGCTTATTTTACGCAGAGTCCAAAGTGGGCTAACGCAATCTTAAAGGGGGAAAGGTAGCCGGCCTTCGGCCGGAGTTTAAGACTTTCTCCTATGGATAGAGTCCAAAGTGGGCTAACGCAATCCCAAGGGGGGAAAAGTAGCCGGCCTTCGGCCGGGGTTTAAGACTTTCTCCTATGGACAGAGTCCAAAGGGTAAATATTTCAGTAATAATCTTTTTTTTTGTTCCTACTCAGAATAAAAGCTCAATAACTTTGTTAAGAGTGGACCTATAAAGATATGTTATACATCAAACAAAAGGCCAGAGTTTAGGCCTTTTGTTTGATGTATAACATACCTGGATGTAATCGAAGACTTTTTGAGATATAACGAAAATAACAAAAAATTAGGGTAAAAATTTCTTATTTTTATTTATATCTCCCAAACTAAATTAAATATTTTGCGTACAAAAGTGCATAAAATAAGCTTTCATATGACACCAAGTTTGGTTAGATTGGACCAAAAACAAAGGAGATATATCAATTTTTTGCTGACCCTTTGGAAGGCTATATCTCAAGACCCGGGTATTTCCGGGACAAAAATTTTACCTTGTTAGAATCAGCATACTAAGTTACATAACGTATATTAATTTCAAGCAAATCGGTGAGGGACCCATAAACTGCAGTTGCTCCAAATCAATAAACATCTACACAATCGTGTTTTACTTGACCACAATGATTCTTCTACAATTACCTTAAAATGCACTTTTTCTGATTGTTTGCAGGGGTTCTTATTGGCGTCCTTCGAAATTGATCTAAATAGGCACCTTGGCGTGGTACAACTTCTCAATAGTGACGGCGCTTTTCCGACGAGTTTTTGATGTCGTATATGATTGTTTTTGACGTAGTGGGGATTCTCAGAAGCGCCCCCAAATTCAAAAAATGTTGGCAGGGCATATTTGCAGTTTTAATTTCGAAATTTGGGCAACAAATTGAACATAGTACTCACCTTAAGATGGTTACTAAGTTAAGGGTTTTCACTAAAATACCAGTTCGTACCTCTAGAATAAATTTCATGTCTAATTTCGTGCTTTTTCAGTACAAACTTGCAAGGGCGTAAAAAATTAATTTCTTTGCTAATATTAGCCGTAGACATAACTATACACCCATCGGTGTCAAACAGTTCCCAAAATGAAGAATGAACGAAGAAAATAGGAGGAATTTCAAATTCCATTTTTAATATTCATGTTTTCCGAAAACAGATTACTGGTTATCCAGGACATCTCCATAAATAGGCAACACTGTCACTGTTCGGTACAATAGAACCTTTCAGCTCAGCTCTTTAAAAACCATCACAGAAAAGAAGTGAAATTTTGCATTTTTAATGCGTGAAATGCTCCAATTAGTAATACATATTTATTGCTGCGATTATTTATGACACTGTACCGCTTTGAATTTCATGTTTTTCGATAAATTTGTCACAATAAATTGCTATTGTGATTCGAAGAAGCTTCACTATATCAACATACACTCTGGCAACATCGGCGCGACTTGCACTGATGAGATATTCTGAATAGAACACCAGCAGACAATGAAGCCGCCGAGTCGCGCCGCCGATTTCAGTCTCCGCCGGCCATTTTTTGCCAGTCGACGCTGTCGCCGAATATGTCGGTTCATCTCGACTCAAATTTAGCCGCCAATTAATCAAAAATATTAGTTTAAATCAAAAAGCTTTATTAATAATTGTAGTAATTTTAGTCAAAATTTTGAGCCTTTCACCCCCAATCAATCTATTTCAAAGTGTTATAATAATTTTGCAAAAATTTACATCAGAAAATTTGAATGAAATGTAAATTTGATTGTAAGATTGGTTGTACAACTAATCTCATTACCATTCGAATAACTTCAAATTGATTTTATAATGGATAATTGTCCGCCGCCGAAGCGACTTATTTATATCGGCTTAGCCGTCAAGCCGCCGGATGCAAAAACTTAATGTCAGCCGCCGCCGACAAAAATGGGTCGGCTTCATTCTCTGAACACCAGTGCTAGAGCTGCAAAAATATCGATAGTCGCTCCATTCGATAGTTTTCTTGAGCACTATCGCTTAATTTGCGTAGGTTAGAATTAAAAAAAATACACCCACAAAAACGTAAAACAATTAAGTTATTTTACAAAATAAAATCTAATTCAAATACGTAAAAGAAACAGAAAACAAAACTGTTATTATAATGACTTAATACTACGTTCGCACTAGGCACGAAATCTCGCTATTTAGAACTCAAATCTATTTACAAATCTCAAGTGTTCGGATTGGCAAAATAACGAGATTTCGTTGATTTGAGGATTTAGCAGCTGTTTGTAAATATATCAATACAAACACAAACCCGTATGTGCACACGCACACACACATTTATCTACAAGGAAAATTGGGGCAGGGTTGCAAAAAACGCATTTTTAGTACTAAAACCACAGTTGTACAAGGCAGTCTACACGCCAGCTGATATTTGCCTATTGCAAATCTACTGAGATCTAGGAGGATTTCGGTAGAAATCCTAGTTTACGAGGATTTCGGTAGAAATCCTAGTTTAGTGCGGACGTAGTATAAATGAAACGATTTGAAAACGTGCGCATTAGATTTGTGAGTTCTCAAGATTTTACATCAAATTGATGTTCACGTTATCTTGTTGTTATATTTATTTTGCACACAGAGTAGTTTTTGGGATTTACAAGCGTTGTATTACATCTCTGCCAGCATTTCAAATTTCGATTTCACCCCCAGCAGTATCACAGACTCGTAGTGACACTACAACAAACGCGAACTGTGATAGGAAAATGTACCAAAAAGTACGAAATGTATATGAAAGTATTTTGAAATCACTATTGCTACAAGAGTCATTTTTGTGAAACACCAAGTTAGTCTTGGGCAAAATCGTTCACCGTAGTGATTCAGAATTATCGTTCCATTTGTACAGTGGAAGTAGTTCCTTTAAATCGTTCCATCCCTGCCAACATTTTTTGAATTTGGGGGCGCTTCTGAGAATCCCCACTACGTCGAAAACAATCATATACGACATCAAAAACTCGTTGGAAAAGCGCCGTCACTATTGAGAAGTTGTTCCACGCCAAGTTACTACGAAAAAGTTTCTCATCAGTGCAATTATTAGGTGCCTATTTAGATCAATTTCGAAGGACGCCAATAATAACCCATGCAAACTATCAGAAAAAGTGCATTTTAAGGTAATTGTAGAAGAATCATTGTGGTCAAGTAAAACACGATTGTGTAGATGTTTATTGATTTCATTAAACATTTATAATTTCTTATAAATATAACATTTTTCGGTTTATCTCATCACATTTAACATAATTTTTTGCATTAATAAAAGAATAATGTTGAGTTTTAAGTAGCAAGTTAAATATTGCAGCGTCTATCAGCCAGTTTGTTTATTTTCGATGGAGACAGCGTGCCTGGAAAAATATTTGAAAAACGATCACTTTATTCTATTTGGAAAGTCGAAAATTGTTCACCATATACCTTTCACAATTTTAAGCGTAATATCTATGTTTTCAGAACTTTATTTTCGTTTTTATTTGAATAAAATATAACAAGCTGGTTGCGCTTGGCGTTTCACAAAAAATAAAATGGCTCTTCCCAATAAACACAAACGTTTGAAAAATGCTAAATTTCAACAATTTTTCAAACATTTTTTCAAAGGATTAGGGTAATATTCAAGTTGAGAAATTGTTGAGAAAATCGCGTTCTCAACAAAAAACAGACATTACCCTCAACAGTGAAATTCAACACATTAGCAATAATATCTCAAGTGTTATCCTCAAATTGAAATGCATCGCTACTCAATAATTTGTCAAACAATTTTCGATGCGAGTCAAATTCAAAATTAACATCGTTGCAAATACTTTTCAACCTAAATTTGTATGAATGATATCCCCACTTCAAATTGAAAGTCAAAGCCAAAATTCTATGAATTTTGTATAATTTATTAATTTTCATCAAAATAAAATATATAATAATACACTACACTACATAATACACTACAATACCAATTGATAAATAATAATCTTATTAAACATATCAACAAATAAGAACAAAATAAAAACAAACAACAAAACTTTAAAAATCTTAAACACTTTTGCATTGATAATTCGTTTTCCTTCCTTTTGGTGTCATAAAACAGCATTAAAATTTATTAACATGCGGGTAATTTGAAATTAGGAACGTACTGGACCGCGTGTTAGAATTGATTTCCAGCAGAAGGAATTCACAAAATATCCATTTTAAACTGATAATAGCATATGAATTAAACTGACGATGTGCTGCACATTTTCATCCAGAAGTTTTTTGATTTCAACAATTTGTTGTTTTTAACAATTTTAATTGGTTGCACTTGTAATGTTTCTGGAAACTTTTTATTGTCGATAAGCCACTCATTTTTCATTGGTCAGCTTCTTAATGTTTGCAAGAATGTAGCATCCAAAGATTTTAGTTTTCTGCAAAGAGATTTAAATTTAGTGACTTCTCTAAAGTGTTGATTTAATTTTTCATATTGGCGTACCAATTATTATAAACTATTTGAAACAGTTCCAGTTAATTGTCCACCATTTTTTCACCGGTCAGCTTATTAATGTTTTCAAGAACGTAGAATCCATAATTTTAGTTTTCTGCAAAGAGATATACATTTAGTGACTTCCTTAAAGTTTTATTTCATTTTTTATTTTCACTTACCTATTTTTATAAACTATTTGGTTATTTGTCTAAAATTTTCCATTTTTTTATTTCTTCCCAATAAACACAGGATGAGCGTTTTTCAAATGCAATAACTTTTCAGTTTGTGGGTAAATATAATTTTCAACATAAATTCAACTTGACTTGAAATAGCTCATCTTCAATACATCTTCAAATTGTTTGCGAATTACTTTCAATTTGCCAAAATGTTGACGAAATCTTTGAAAAGGTGTTGAAGATAATATGAGAAAACTTTGACAGAACACTACCCTAAAATGCAACGAAAAAACCATGTGGTTTTCAATACTTATTTGTGCAACGAAGTTCGTGGTCAATTGCAAGAAATAAAAACATGGAA